>NW_026645562.1:0-99202 GCF_949987535.1 Balaenoptera acutorostrata
CCATGGCCCTTGTCAGCACAATGTTCCAGAATTCTTGTCATCACAATGTTCCATGACCGTGTCATCACAATGCTCCATGGCCCTTGTCATGACAATGCTCCAGAATTCTTCTCATCACAATGTTCCATGACCGTGTCATCACAATGCTCCATGGCCATTGTCATCACAATGCTCCCGAATTCTTGTCATCACAATGTTCCATGGTCCTGTCATCACAATGTTCCATGCCCCTTGTCATCATAATGCTCCAGAATTCTTGTCATCACAATGTTCCATGACCGTACCATCACAATGCTCCATGGCCCTTGTCAGCACAATGCTCCAGAATTCTTCTCATCACAATGTACCATGACCGTGTCATCACAATGCTCCATGGCCCTTCTCAGCACAATGTTCCATGACACTTTTTGTCACAATACTCCATGACCACTGTCATCACAGAGTTCTCTGCCCATATCATCACAATGTTCCTTGTCACCTTTAATCACAATGCTCCATGCCCTTTCATCACAATGCTCCAGAAATCTTGTCATCGCAATGTTCCTTGACCATGTCATCACAATGCTCCATGACCCTTGTCATCACAATGCTCCAGAATTCTTGTCATCACAATGTTCCATGACCGTGTCATCACAATGCTCCATGGCCCTTGTCATCACAATGCTCCGGAATTCTTCTCATCACATTGTTCCATGACCGTGTCATCACAATGCTCCATGGCACTTTTCAGCACAATGCTCCAGAATTCCTGTCATCACAATGTTCCATGACCGTGTCATCACAATGCTCCATGGCCCTTGTCATCACAATGCTCCAGAATTCTTGTCATCACAATGTTCCATGACCGTATCATCACAATGCTCCATGGCCCTTGTCAGCACAATGCTCCAGAATTCTTCTCATCACAATGTTCCATGACCGTGCCATCACAATGCTCCATGGACCTTGTCATCACAATGCTCCAGAATTCTTGTCATCACAATGTTCCATGGTCGTGTCATCACAATGCTCCATGGCCCTTGTCATCATAATGCTCCAGAATTCTTGTCTATACTCTATTCCATGAATGTGTCATCACAATGCTCTAAGGCGCTTGTCATCAGAATGCTCCAGAATTCTTGTCATCACAATGTTCCATGACCGTGTCATCACAAAGCTCCATCGCATTTGTCATCAGAATGCTCCAGAATTCTTGTCATCACAATGTTCCATGACCGTGTCATCACAATGCTCCATGGCCCTTGTCAGCACAATGCTCCAGAATTCTTGTCTTCACAATGTTCCATGTCATCACAATGCTCCATGGCCCTTGTGATCACAATGCTCCAGAATTCTTGTCATCACAATGTTCCATGACCGTGTCATCACAATGCTCCATGGCCCTTGTCATGACAATGCTCCAGAATTCTTCTCATCACAATGTTCCATGACCGTGTCATCACAATGCTCCATGGCCCTTGTCATCACAATGCTCCAGAATTCTTGTCATCACAATGTTCCCTGACCGTGTCATCACAATGCTCCATGGCCCTTGTCAGCACAATGTTCCATGACACTTTTTGTCACAATACTCCATGACCACTGTCATCACAGAGTTCTCTGCCCATATCATCACAATGTTCCTTGTCACCTTTAATCACAATGCTCCATGCCCTTTCATCACAATGCTCCAGAAATCTTGTCATCGCAATGTTCCTTGACCATGTCATCACAATGCTCCATGGCCCTTGTCATGACAATGCTTCAGAATTCTTCTCATCACAATGTCCCATGACCGTGTCATCACAATGCTCCATGGCCCTTGTCCGCACAATGCTCCAGAATTCTTGTCATCACAATGTTCCATGACCATGTCATCACAATGCTCCATGGCCCTTGTCATGACAATACTCCAGAATTCTTGTCATCACAATGTTCCATGACCGTGTCATCACAATGCCCCATGGCCCTTGTCATGACAATGCTCCAGAATTCTTCCCATCACAATGTTCCATGACCGTGTCATCACAATGCTCCATGGCCATTGTCATCACAATGCTCCAGAATTCTTGTCATCACAATGTTCCATGGCCGTGTCATCACAATGCTCCATGGCCCTTGTCAGCACAATGTTCCATGACACTTTTTGTCACAATACTCCATGACCACTGTCATCACAGAGTTCTCTGCCCATATCATCACAATGTTCCTTGTCACCTTTAATCACAATGCTCCATGCCCTTTCATCACAATGCTCCAGAAATCTTGTCATCGCAATGTTCCTTGACCATGTCATCACAATGCTCCATGACCCTTGTCATCACAATGATCCAGAATTCTTCTCATCACAATGTTCCATGACCGTGTCATCACAATGCTCCATGGCCCTTGTCATCACAATGCTCCGGAATTCTTCTCATCACATTGTTCCATGACCGTGTCATCACAATGCTCCATGGCCCTTTTCAGCACAATGCACCAGAATTCCTGTCATCACAATGTTCCATGACCGTGTCATCACAATGCTCCAGAATTCTTGTCATCACATTGTTCCATGACCGTGTCATCACAATGCTCCATGGCCCTTTTCAGCACAATGATCCAGAATTCTTCTCATCACAATGTTCCATGACCGTGTCATCACAATGCTCCAGAATTCTTTTCATCACAATATTCCATGGCTGTGTCATCACAATGCTCCATGGCCCTTGTGATCATAATGCTCCAGAATTCTTGTCATCACAATGTTCCATGACCGTATCATCACAATACTCCATGGCCCTTGTCAGCACAATGCTCCAGAATTCTTCTCATCACAATGTTCCATGACCGTGCCATCACAATGCTCCATGGTCCTTGTCATCACAATGCTCCAGAATTCTGTCATCACAATGTTCCATGGCCGTGTCATCACAATGCTCCATGGCCCTTGTCATCATAATGCTCCAGAATTCTTGTCTATACTCTATTCCATGAATGTGTCATCACAATGCTCTAAGGCGCTTGTCATCAGAATGCTCCAGAATTCTTGTCATCACAATGTTCCATGACCGTGTCATCACAAAGCTCCATCGCATTTGTCATCAGAATGCTCCAGAATTCTTGTCATCACAATGTTCCATGGCCGTGTCATCACAAAGCTCCATCGCCTTTTTCATCAGAATGCTCCAGAATTCTTGTCATCACAATGTTCCATGACCGTGTCATCACAATGCTCCATGGCCATTGTCAGCACAATGCTCCAGAATACTTGTCTTCACAATGTTCCATGACCGTGTCATCACAATGTTCCATGACCGTGTCATCACAGTGCTCCATGGCCATTGTCATCACAATGCTCCAGAATTCTTGTCATCACAATGTTCCCTGACCGTGTCATCACAATGCTCCATGGCCCTTGTCAGCACAATGTTCCATGACACTTTTTGTCACAATACTCCATGACCACTGTCATCACAGAATTCTCTGCCCATATCATCACAATGTTCCTTGTCACCTTTAATCACAATGCTCCATGCCCTTTCATCACAATGCTCCAGAATTCTTGTCATCGCAATGTTCCTTGACCATGTCATCACAATGCTCCATGGCCCTTGTCATGACAATGCTTCAGAATTCTTCTCATCACAATGTCCCATGACCGTGTCATCACAATGCTCCATGGCCCTTGTCCGCACAATGCTCCAGAATTCTTGTCATCACAATGTTCCATGACCATGTCATCACAATGCTCCATGGCCCTTGTCATGACAATACTCCAGAATTCTTGTCATCACAATGTTCCATGACCGTGTCATCACAATGCCCCATGGCCCTTGTCATGACAATGCTCCAGAATTCTTCTCATCACAATGTTCCATGACCGTGTCATCACAATGCTCCATGGCCATTGTCATCACAATGCTCCAGAATTCTTGTCATCACAATGTTCCATGGCCGTGTCATCACAATGCTCCATGGCCCTTGTCAGCACAATGTTCCAGAATTCTTGTCATCACAATGTTCCATGACCGTGTCATCACAATGCTCCATGGCCCTTGTCATGACAATGCTCCAGAATTCTTCTCATCACAATGTTCCATGACCGTGTCATCACAATGCTCCATGGCCATTGTCATCACAATGCTCCCGAATTCTTGTCATCACAATGTTCCATGGTCCTGTCATCACAATGTTCCATGCCCCTTGTCATCATAATGCTCCAGAATTCTTGTCATCACAATGTTCCATGACCGTACCATCACAATGCTCCATGGCCCTTGTCAGCACAATGCTCCAGAATTCTTCTCATCACAATGTACCATGACCGTGTCATCACAATGCTCCATGGCCCTTCTCAGCACAATGTTCCATGACACTTTTTGTCACAATACTCCATGACCACTGTCATCACAGAGTTCTCTGCCCATATCATCACAATGTTCCTTGTCACCTTTAATCACAATGCTCCATGCCCTTTCATCACAATGCTCCAGAAATCTTGTCATCGCAATGTTCCTTGACCATGTCATCACAATGCTCCATGACCCTTGTCATCACAATGCTCCAGAATTCTTGTCATCACAATGTTCCATGACCGTGTCATCACAATGCTCCATGGCCCTTGTCATCACAATGCTCCGGAATTCTTCTCATCACATTGTTCCATGACCGTGTCATCACAATGCTCCATGGCACTTTTCAGCACAATGCTCCAGAATTCCTGTCATCACAATGTTCCATGACCGTGTCATCACAATGCTCCATGGCCCTTGTCATCACAATGCTCCAGAATTCTTGTCATCACAATGTTCCATGACCGTATCATCACAATGCTCCATGGCCCTTGTCAGCACAATGCTCCAGAATTCTTCTCATCACAATGTTCCATGACCGTGCCATCACAATGCTCCATGGACCTTGTCATCACAATGCTCCAGAATTCTTGTCATCACAATGTTCCATGGTCGTGTCATCACAATGCTCCATGGCCCTTGTCATCATAATGCTCCAGAATTCTTGTCTATACTCTATTCCATGAATGTGTCATCACAATGCTCTAAGGCGCTTGTCATCAGAATGCTCCAGAATTCTTGTCATCACAATGTTCCATGACCGTGTCATCACAAAGCTCCATCGCATTTGTCATCAGAATGCTCCAGAATTCTTGTCATCACAATGTTCCATGACCGTGTCATCACAATGCTCCATGGCCCTTGTCAGCACAATGCTCCAGAATTCTTGTCTTCACAATGTTCCATGACCGTGTCATCACAATGCTCCATGGCCCTTGTGATCACAATGCTCCAGAATTCTTGTCATCACAATGTTCCATGACCGTGTCATCACAATGCTCCATGGCCCTTGTCATGACAATGCTCCAGAATTCTTCTCATCACAATGTTCCATGACCGTGTCATCACAATGCTCCATGGCCCTTGTCATCACAATGCTCCAGAATTCTTGTCATCACAATGTTCCCTGACCGTGTCATCACAATGCTCCATGGCCCTTGTCAGCACAATGTTCCATGACACTTTTTGTCACAATACTCCATGACCACTGTCATCACAGAGTTCTCTGCCCATATCATCACAATGTTCCTTGTCACCTTTAATCACAATGCTCCATGCCCTTTCATCACAATGCTCCAGAAATCTTGTCATCGCAATGTTCCTTGACCATGTCATCACAATGCTCCATGGCCCTTGTCATGACAATGCTTCAGAATTCTTCTCATCACAATGTCCCATGACCGTGTCATCACAATGCTCCATGGCCCTTGTCCGCACAATGCTCCAGAATTCTTGTCATCACAATGTTCCATGACCATGTCATCACAATGCTCCATGGCCCTTGTCATGACAATACTCCAGAATTCTTGTCATCACAATGTTCCATGACCGTGTCATCACAATGCCCCATGGCCCTTGTCATGACAATGCTCCAGAATTCTTCCCATCACAATGTTCCATGACCGTGTCATCACAATGCTCCATGGCCATTGTCATCACAATGCTCCAGAATTCTTGTCATCACAATGTTCCATGGCCGTGTCATCACAATGCTCCATGGCCCTTGTCAGCACAATGTTCCATGACACTTTTTGTCACAATACTCCATGACCACTGTCATCACAGAGTTCTCTGCCCATATCATCACAATGTTCCTTGTCACCTTTAATCACAATGCTCCATGCCCTTTCATCACAATGCTCCAGAAATCTTGTCATCGCAATGTTCCTTGACCATGTCATCACAATGCTCCATGACCCTTGTCATCACAATGATCCAGAATTCTTCTCATCACAATGTTCCATGACCGTGTCATCACAATGCTCCATGGCCCTTGTCATCACAATGCTCCGGAATTCTTCTCATCACATTGTTCCATGACCGTGTCATCACAATGCTCCATGGCCCTTTTCAGCACAATGCACCAGAATTCCTGTCATCACAATGTTCCATGACCGTGTCATCACAATGCTCCAGAATTCTTGTCATCACATTGTTCCATGACCGTGTCATCACAATGCTCCATGGCCCTTTTCAGCACAATGATCCAGAATTCTTCTCATCACAATGTTCCATGACCGTGTCATCACAATGCTCCAGAATTCTTTTCATCACAATATTCCATGGCTGTGTCATCACAATGCTCCATGGCCCTTGTGATCATAATGCTCCAGAATTCTTGTCATCACAATGTTCCATGACCGTATCATCACAATACTCCATGGCCCTTGTCAGCACAATGCTCCAGAATTCTTCTCATCACAATGTTCCATGACCGTGCCATCACAATGCTCCATGGTCCTTGTCATCACAATGCTCCAGAATTCTGTCATCACAATGTTCCATGGCCGTGTCATCACAATGCTCCATGGCCCTTGTCATCATAATGCTCCAGAATTCTTGTCTATACTCTATTCCATGAATGTGTCATCACAATGCTCTAAGGCGCTTGTCATCAGAATGCTCCAGAATTCTTGTCATCACAATGTTCCATGACCGTGTCATCACAAAGCTCCATCGCATTTGTCATCAGAATGCTCCAGAATTCTTGTCATCACAATGTTCCATGACCGTGTCATCACAATACTCCATGGCCCTTGTCAGCACAATGCTCCAGAATTCTTGTCTTCACAATGTTCCATGACCGTGTCATCACAATGCTCCATGGCCATTGTCATCACAATGCTCCCGAATTCTTGTCATCACAATGTTCCATGGCCCTGTCATCACAATATTCCATGCCCCTTGTCATCATAATGCTCCAGAATTCTTGTCATCACAATGTTCCATGACCGTACCATCACAATGCTCCATGGCCCTTGTCAGCACAATGCTCCAGAATTCTTCTCATCACAATGTACCATGACCGTGTCATCACAATGCTCCATGGCCCTTCTCAGCACAATGTTCCATGACACTTTTTGTCACAATACTCCATGACCACTGTCATCACAGAGTTCTCTGCCTATATCATCACAATGTTCCTTGTCACCTTTAATCACAATGCTCCATGCCCTTTCATCACAATGCTCCAGAAATCTTGTCATCGCAATGTTCCTTGACCATGTCATCACAATGCTCCATGACCCTTGTCATCACAATGCTCCAGAATTCTTGTCATCACAATGTTCCATGACCGTGTCATCACAATGCTCCATGGCCCTTGTCATCACAATGCTCCGGAATTCTTCTCATCACATTGTTCCATGACCGTGTCATCACAATGCTCCATGGCACTTTTCAGCACAATGCTCCAGAATTCCTGTCATCACAATGTTCCATGACCGTGTCATCACAATGCTCCATGGCCCTTGTCATCACAATGCTCCAGAATTCTTGTCATCACAATGTTCCATACCGTGTCATCACAATGCTCCATGGCCATTGTCATCACAATGCTCCAGAATTCTTGTCATCACAATATTCCATGGCTGTGTCATCACAATGCTCCATGGCCCTTGTCATCATAATGCTCCAGAATTCTTGTCATCACAATGTTCCATGACCGTATCATCACAATGCTCCATGGCCCTTGTCAGCACAATGCTCCAGAATTCTTCTCATCACAATGTTCCATGACCGTGCCATCACAATGCTCCATGGACCTTGTCATCATAATGCTCCAGAATTCTTGTCATTACTATATTCCATGAACGTGTCATCACAATGCTCTATGGCGCTTGTCATCAGAATGCTCCAGAATTCTTGTCATCACAATGTTCCATGGCCGTGTCATCACAAAGCTCCATCGCCTTTTTCATCAGAATGCTCCAGAATTCTTGTCATCACAATGTTCCATGACCGTGTCATCACAATGCTCCATGGCCATTGTCAGCACAATTCTCCAGAATACTTGTCTTCACAATGTTCCATGACCGTGTCATCACAATGTTCCATGACCGTGTCATCACAATGCTCCATGGCCATTGTCATCACAATGCTCCAGAATTCTTGTCATCACAATGTTCCCTGACCGTGTCATCACAATGCTCCATGGCCCTTGTCTGCACAATGTTCCATGACACTTTTTGTCACAATACTCCATGACCACTGTCATCACAGAGTTCTCTGCCCATATCATCACAATGTTCCTTGTCACCTTTAATCACAATGCTCCATGCCCTTTCATCACAATGCTCCAGAAATCTTGTCATCGCAATGTTCCTTGACCATGTCATCACAATGCTCCATGGCCCTTGTCATGACAATGCTTCAGAATTCTTCTCATCACAATGTCCCATGACCGTGTCATCACAATGCTCCATGGCCCTTGTCCGCACAATGCTCCAGAATTCTTGTCATCACAATGTTCCATGACCATGTCATCACAATGCTCCATGGCCCTTGTCATGACAATACTCCAGAATTCTTGTCATCACAATGTTCCATGACCGTGTCATCACAATGCCCCATGGCCCTTGTCATGACAATGCTCCAGAATTCTTCTCATCACAATGTTCCATGACCGTGTCATCACAATGCTCCATGGCCATTGTCATCACAATGCTCCAGAATTCTTGTCATCACAATGTTCCATGACCGTGTCATCACAATGCTCCATGGCCCTTGTCAGCACAATGTTCCAGAATTCTTGTCATCACAATGTTCCATGACCGTGTCATCACAATGCTCCATGGCCCTTGTCATGACAATGCTCCAGAATTCTTCTCATCACAATGTTCCATGACCGTGTCATCACAATGCTCCATGGCCATTGTCATCACAATGCTCCCGAATTCTTGTCATCACAATGTTCCATGGTCCTGTCATCACAATGTTCCATGCCGCTTGTCATCATAATGCTCCAGAATTCTTGTCATCACAATGTTCCATGACCGTACCATCACAATGCTCCATGGCCCTTGTCAGCACAATGCTCCAGAATTCTTCTCATCACAATGTACCATGACCGTGTCATCACAATGCTCCATGGCCCTTCTCAGCACAATGTTCCATGACACTTTTTGTCACAATACTCCATGACCACTGTCATCACAGAGTTCTCTGCCCATATCATCACAATGTTCCTTGTCACCTTTAATCACAATGCTCCATGCCCTTTCATCACAATGCTCCAGAAATCTTGTCATCGCAATGTTCCTTGACCATGTCATCACAATGCTCCATGACCCTTGTCATCACAATGCTCCAGAATTCTTGTCATCACAATGTTCCATGACCGTGTCATCACAATGCTCCATGGCCCTTGTCATCACAATGCTCCGGAATTCTTCTCATCACATTGTTCCATGACCGTGTCATCACAATGCTCCATGGCACTTTTCAGAACAATGCTCCAGAATTCCTGTCATCACAATGTTCCATGACCGTGTCATCACAATGCTCCATGGCCCTTGTCATCACAATGCTCCAGAATTCTTGTCATCACAATGTTCCATGACCGCATCATCACAATGCTCCATGGCCCTTGTCAGCACAATGCTCCAGAATTCTTCTCATCACAATGTTCCATGACCGTGCCATCACAATGCTCCATGGACCTTGTCATCACAATGCTCCAGAATTCTTGTCATCACAATGTTCCATGGTCGTGTCATCACAATGCTCCATGGCCCTTGTCATCATAATGCTCCAGAATTCTTGTCTATACTCTATTCCATGAATGTGTCATCACAATGCTCTAAGGCGCTTGTCATCAGAATGCTCCAGAATTCTTATCATCACAATGTTGCATGACCGTGTCATCACAAAGCTCCATCGCATTTGTCATCAGAATGCTCCAGAATTCTTGTCATCACAATGTTCCATGACCGTGTCATCACAATGCTCCATGGCCCTTGTCAGCACAATGCTCCAGAATTCTTGTCTTCACAATGTTCCCTGACCGTGTCATCACAATGCTCCATGGCCCTTGTCAGCACAATGTTCCATGACACGTTTTGTCACAATACTCCATGACCACTGTCATCACAGAGTTCTCTGCCCATATCATCACAATGTTCCTTGTCACCTTTAATCACAATGCTCCATGCCCTTTCATCACAATGCTCCAGAAATCTTGTCATCGCAATGTTCCTTGACCATGTCATCACAATGCTCCATGGCCCTTGTCATGACAATGCTTCAGAATTCTTCTCATCACAATGTCCCATGACCGTGTCATCACAATGCTCCATGGCCCTTGTCCGCACAATGCTCCAGAAATCTTGTCATCACAATGTTCCATGACCGTGTCATCACAATGCTCCATGGCCCTTGTCATCACAATGCTCCGAAATTCTTCTCATCACATTGTTCCATGACCGTGTCATCACAATGCTCCATGGCACTTTTCAGCACAATGCACCAGAATTCCTGTCATCACAATGTTCCATGACCGTGTCATCACAATGCTCCAGAATTCTTGTCATCACATTGTTCCATGACCGTGTCATCAGAATGCTCCATGGCCCTTTTCAGCACAATGATCCAGAATTCTTCTCATCACAATGTTCCATGACCGTGTCATCACAATGCTCCAGAATTCTTTTCATCACAATATTCCATGGCTGTGTCATCACAATGCTCCATGGCCCTTGTGATCATAATGCTCCAGAATTCTTGTCATCACAATGTTCCATGACCGTATCATCACAATGCTCCATGGCCCTTGTCAGCACAATGCTCCAGAATTCTTCTCATCACAATGTTCCATGACCGTGCCATCACAATGCTCCATGGACCTTGTCATCACAATGCTCCAGAATTCTGTCATCACAATGTTCCATGGCCGTGTCATCACAATGCTCCATGGCCCTTGTCATCATAATGCTCCAGAATTCTTGTCTATACTCTATTCCATGAATGTGTCATCACAATGCTCTAAGGCGCTTGTCATCAGAATGCTCCAGAATTCTTGTCATCACAATGTTCCATGACCGTGTCATCACAAAGCTCCATCGCATTTGTCATCAGAATGCTCCAGAATTCTTGTCATCACAATGTTCCATGACCGTGTCATCACAATGCTCCATGGCCCTTGTCAGCACAATGCTCCAGAATTCTTGTCTTCACAATGTTCCATGACCGTGTCATCACAATGCTCCATGCCCCTTGTCATCATAATGCTCCAGAATTCTTGTCATCACAATGTTCCATGACCGTACCATCACAATGCTCCATGGCCCTTGTCAGCACAATGCTCCAGAATTCTTCTCATCACAATGTACCATGACCGTGTCATCACAATGCTCCATGGCCCTTCTCAGCACAATGTTCCATGACACTTTTTGTCACAATACTCCATGACCACTGTCATCACAGAGTTCTCTGCCCATATCATCACAATGTTCCTTGTCACCTTTAATCACAATGCTCCATGCCCTTTCATCACAATGCTCCAGAAATCTTGTCATCGCAATGTTCCTTGACCATGTCATCACAATGCTCCATGACCCTTGTCATCACAATGCTCCAGAATTCTTGTCATCACAATGTTCCATGACCGTGTCATCACAATGCTCCATGGCCCTTGTCATCACAATGCTCCGGAATTCTTCTCATCACATTGTTCCATGACCGTGTCATCACAATGCTCCATGGCACTTTTCAGCACAATGCTCCAGAATTCCTGTCATCACAATGTTCCATGACCGTGTCATCACAATGCTCCATGGCCCTTGTCATCACAATGCTCCAGAATTCTTGTCATCACAATGTTCCATACCGTGTCATCACAATGCTCCATGGCCATTGTCATCACAATGCTCCCGAATTCTTGTCATCACAGTGTTCCATGGCCCTGTCATCACAATGCTCCATGGCCCTTGTCATCATAATGCTCCAGAATTCTTGTCATCACAATGTTCCATGACCGTACCATCACAATGCTCCATGGCCCTTGTCAGCACAATGCTCCAGAATTCTTCTCATCACAATGTACCATGACCGTGTCATCACAATGCTCCATGGCCCTTCTCAGCACAATGTTCCATGACACTTTTTGTCCCAATACTCCATGACCACTGTCATCACAGAGTTCTCTGCCCATATCATCACAATGTTCCTTGTCACCTTTAATCACAATGCTCCATGCCCTTTCATCACAATGCTCCAGAAATATTGTCATCGCAATATTCCTTGAACATGTCATCACAATGCTCCATGACCCTTGTCATCACATTGATCCAGAATTCTTCTCATCACAATGTTCCATGACCGTGTCATCACAATGCTCCATGGCCCTTGTCATCACAATGCTGCAGAATTCTTGTCATCACAATGTTCCATGACCGTGTCATCACAATGCTCCAAGACCCTTGTCATCACAATGCTCCAGAATTCTTGTCATCACAATATTCCATGAACGTATCATCACAATGCTCCATGGCACTTGTCAGCACAATGCTCCAGAATTCTTGTCATCACAATGTTCCATGACCATGTCATCACAATGCTCCATGGCCCTTGTCATGACAATACTCCAGAATTCTTCTCATCACAATGTTCCATGACCGTGTCATCACAATGCCCCATGGCCCTTGTCATGACAATGCTCCAGAATTCTTCTCATCACAATGTTCCATGACCGTGTCATCACATGCTCCATGGCCATTGTCATCACAATGCTCCAGAATTCTTGTCATCAGAATGTTCCATGGCCGTGTCATCACAATGATCCATGGCCCTTGTCAGCACAATGTTCCATGACAATTTTTGTCACAATACTCCATGACCACAGTCATCACAGTGTTCTCTGCCCATATCATCACAATGTTCCTTTTCACCTTTAATCACAATGCTCCATGCCCTTTAATCACAATGCTCCAGAATTCTTCTCATCACAATGTTCCATGACCGTGTCATCACAATGCTCCATGGCCATTGTCATCACAATGCTCCAGAATTCTTGTCATCACAATGTTCCATGGCCGTGTCATCACAATGCTCCATGGCCCTTGTCAGCACAATGCTCCAGAATACTTCTCATCACAATGTTCCATGACCGTGTCATCACAATGCTCGATGGCCCTTGTCAGCACAATGCTCCAGAATTCTTGTCATCACAATGTTCCATGACCGTGTCATCACAATGCTCCATGGCCCTTGTCAACACAATGCTCCAGAATTCTTGTCATCACAATATTCCATGACCGTATCATCACAATGCTCCATGGCCCTTGTCATGACAATGCTCCAGAATTCTTCTCATCACAATGTTCCATGACCGTGTCATCACAAAGCTCCATGGCCATTGTCATCACAATGCTCCCGAATTCTTGTCATCACAATGTTCCATGGCCCTGTCATCACAATGCTCCATGGCCCTTTTCATCATAATGCCCCAGAATTCTTGTCATCACAATGTTCCATGACCGTATAATCACAATGCTCCATGGCCCTTGTCAGCACAATTCTCCAGAATTCTTCTCATCACAATGTTCCATGACCGTGTCAACACAATGTTCCATGGCCACTGTCATCACAATGCTCCAGAATTCTTGTCATCACAATGTTCCATGGCCGTGTCATCACAATGCTCCATGGCCCTTGTCATCATAATGCTCCAGAATTCTTGTCATTACTATATGCCATGAACGTGTCATCACAATGCTCTATGGCCTTTGTCATCAGAATGCTCCAGAATTCTTGTCATCACAATGTTCCATGACCGTGTCATCACAATGCTCCATCGCCTTTGTCATCAGAATGCTCCAGAATTCTTGTCATCACAATGTTCCATGACCGTGTCATCACAATGCTCCATGGCCCTTGTCAGCACAATGCTCCAGAATTCTGGTCATCACAATGTTCCATGACCGTGTCATCACAATGCTCCATGGCCCTTGTCATCACAATGCTCCAGAATTCTTGTCATCACAATGTTCCATGACCGTATCATCACAATGCTCCATGGCCCTTGTCATGACAATGCTCCAGAATTCTTCTCATCACAATGATCCATGACCGTGTCATCACAATGCTCCATGGCCATTGTCATCACAATGCTCCCGAATTCTTGTCATCACAATGTTCCATGGCCCTGTCATCACAATGCTCCATGGCCCTTTTCATCATAATGCTCCAGAATTCTTGTCATCACAATGTTCCATGACCGTATCATCAAAATGCTCCATGGCCCTTGTCAGCACAATGCTCCAGAATTCTTCTCATCACAATGTACCATGACCGTGTCATCACAATGCTCCATGGCCCTTCTCAGCACAATGTTCCATGACACTTTTTGTCACAATACTCCATGACCACTGTCATCACAGAGTTCTCTGCCCATATCATCACAATGTTCCTTGTCACCTTTAATCACAATGCTCCATGCCCTTTCATCACAATGCTCCAGAAATCTTGTCATCGCAATGTTCCTTGACCATGTCATCACAATGCTCCATGACCCTTGTCATCACAATGCTCCAGAATTCTTCTCATCACAATGTTCCATGACCGTGTCATCACAATGCTCCATGGCCCGTGTCAGCACAATGCTCCAGAATTCTTGTCATCACAATGTTCCATGACCGTGTCATCACAATGCTCCACGGCCCTTGTCAGCACAATGCTCCAGAATTCTTCTCATCACAATGTTCCATGACCGTGTCATCACAATGCTCCATGGCCCGTGTCAGCACAATGCTCCAGAATTCTTGTCATCACAATGTTCCATGACCGTGTCATCACAATGCTCCATGGCCCTTGTCATCACAATGCTCCGGAATTCTTCTTATCACATTGTTCCATGACCATGTCATCACAATGCTCCATGGCCCTTTTCAGCACAATGCTCCAGAATTCCTGTCATCACAATGTTCCATGACCGTGTCATCACAGTGCTCCATGGCCCTTTTCATCACAATGCTCCAGAATTCTTGTCATCACAATGTTCCATACCGTGTCATCACAATGCTCCATGGCCCTTGTCAGCACAATGTTCCAGAATTCTTCTCATCACAATGTTCCATGACCGTGTCATCACAATGCTCCATGGCCCGTGTCAGCACAATGCTCCAGTATTCTTGTCATCACAATGTTCCATGACCGTGTCATCACAATGCTCCATGGCCCTTGTCAGCACAATGTTCCATGACACTTTTTGTCCCAATACTCCATGACCACTGTCATCACAGAGTTCTCGGCCCATATCATCACAATGTTCCTTGTCACCTTTAATCACAATGCTAAATGCCCTTTCATCACAATGCTCCAGAAATATTGTCATCGCAATGTTCCTTGACCATATCATCACAATGCCCCATGGCCCTTGTCATGACAATGCTCCAGAATTCTTCTCATCACAATGTTCCATGACCGTGTCATCACAATGCTCCATGGCCATTGTCATCACAATGCTCCAGAATTCTTGTCATCACAATGTTCCATGGCCGTGTCATCACAATGCTCCATGGCGCTTGTCATCACAATGCTCCAGAATTCTTGTCATCACAATGTTCCATGACCATGTCATCACAATGCTCCATGGCCCTTGTCATGACAGTGCTCCAGAATTCTTCTCATCACAATGTTCCATGACCGTGTCATCACAATGCTCCATGGCCATTGTCATCACAATGCTCCAGAATTCTTGTCATCACATTGTTCCATGACCGTGTCATCAGAATGCTCCATGGCCCTTTTCAGCACAATGATCCAGAATTCTTCTCATCACAATGTTCCATGACCGTGTCATCACAATGCTCCAGAATTCTTTTCATCACAATATTCCATGGCTGTGTCATCACAATGCTCCATGGCCCTTGTGATCATAATGCTCCAGAATTCTTGTCATCACAATGTTCCATGACCGTATCATCACAATGCTCCATGGCCCTTGTCAGCACAATGCTCCAGAATTCTTCTCATCACAATGTTCCATGACCGTGCCATCACAATGCTCCATGGACCTTGTCATCACAATGCTCCAGAATTCTGTCATCACAATGTTCCATGGCCGTGTCATCACAATGCTCCATGGCCCTTGTCATCATAATGCTCCAGAATTCTTGTCTATACTCTATTCCATGAATGTGTCATCACAATGCTCTAAGGCGCTTGTCATCAGAATGCTCCAGAATTCTTGTCATCACAATGTTCCATGACCGTGTCATCACAAAGCTCCATCGCATTTGTCATCAGAATGCTCCAGAATTCTTGTCATCACAATGTTCCATGACCGTGTCATCACAATGCTCCATGGCCCTTGTCAGCACAATGCTCCAGAATTCTTGTCTTCACAATGTTCCATGACCGTGTCATCACAATGCTCCATGCCCCTTGTCATCATAATGCTCCAGAATTCTTGTCATCACAATGTTCCATGACCGTACCATCACAATGCTCCATGGCCCTTGTCAGCACAATGCTCCAGAATTCTTCTCATCACAATGTACCATGACCGTGTCATCACAATGCTCCATGGCCCTTCTCAGCACAATGTTCCATGACACTTTTTGTCACAATACTCCATGACCACTGTCATCACAGAGTTCTCTGCCCATATCATCACAATGTTCCTTGTCACCTTTAATCACAATGCTCCATGCCCTTTCATCACAATGCTCCAGAAATCTTGTCATCGCAATGTTCCTTGACCATGTCATCACAATGCTCCATGACCCTTGTCATCACAATGCTCCAGAATTCTTGTCATCACAATGTTCCATGACCGTGTCATCACAATGCTCCATGGCCCTTGTCATCACAATGCTCCGGAATTCTTCTCATCACATTGTTCCATGACCGTGTCATCACAATGCTCCATGGCACTTTTCAGCACAATGCTCCAGAATTCCTGTCATCACAATGTTCCATGACCGTGTCATCACAATGCTCCATGGCCCTTGTCATCACAATGCTCCAGAATTCTTGTCATCACAATGTTCCATACCGTGTCATCACAATGCTCCATGGCCATTGTCATCACAATGCTCCCGAATTCTTGTCATCACAGTGTTCCATGGCCCTGTCATCACAATGCTCCATGGCCCTTGTCATCATAATGCTCCAGAATTCTTGTCATCACAATGTTCCATGACCGTACCATCACAATGCTCCATGGCCCTTGTCAGCACAATGCTCCAGAATTCTTCTCATCACAATGTACCATGACCGTGTCATCACAATGCTCCATGGCCCTTCTCAGCACAATGTTCCATGACACTTTTTGTCCCAATACTCCATGACCACTGTCATCACAGAGTTCTCTGCCCATATCATCACAATGTTCCTTGTCACCTTTAATCACAATGCTCCATGCCCTTTCATCACAATGCTCCAGAAATATTGTCATCGCAATATTCCTTGAACATGTCATCACAATGCTCCATGACCCTTGTCATCACATTGATCCAGAATTCTTCTCATCACAATGTTCCATGACCGTGTCATCACAATGCTCCATGGCCCTTGTCATCACAATGCTGCAGAATTCTTGTCATCACAATGTTCCATGACCGTGTCATCACAATGCTCCAAGACCCTTGTCATCACAATGCTCCAGAATTCTTGTCATCACAATATTCCATGAACGTATCATCACAATGCTCCATGGCACTTGTCAGCACAATGCTCCAGAATTCTTGTCATCACAATGTTCCATGACCATGTCATCACAATGCTCCATGGCCCTTGTCATGACAATACTCCAGAATTCTTCTCATCACAATGTTCCATGACCGTGTCATCACAATGCCCCATGGCCCTTGTCATGACAATGCTCCAGAATTCTTCTCATCACAATGTTCCATGACCGTGTCATCACATGCTCCATGGCCATTGTCATCACAATGCTCCAGAATTCTTGTCATCAGAATGTTCCATGGCCGTGTCATCACAATGATCCATGGCCCTTGTCAGCACAATGTTCCATGACAATTTTTGTCACAATACTCCATGACCACAGTCATCACAGTGTTCTCTGCCCATATCATCACAATGTTCCTTTTCACCTTTAATCACAATGCTCCATGCCCTTTAATCACAATGCTCCAGAATTCTTCTCATCACAATGTTCCATGACCGTGTCATCACAATGCTCCATGGCCATTGTCATCACAATGCTCCAGAATTCTTGTCATCACAATGTTCCATGGCCGTGTCATCACAATGCTCCATGGCCCTTGTCAGCACAATGCTCCAGAATACTTCTCATCACAATGTTCCATGACCGTGTCATCACAATGCTCGATGGCCCTTGTCAGCACAATGCTCCAGAATTCTTGTCATCACAATGTTCCATGACCGTGTCATCACAATGCTCCATGGCCCTTGTCAACACAATGCTCCAGAATTCTTGTCATCACAATATTCCATGACCGTATCATCACAATGCTCCATGGCCCTTGTCATGACAATGCTCCAGAATTCTTCTCATCACAATGTTCCATGACCGTGTCATCACAAAGCTCCATGGCCATTGTCATCACAATGCTCCCGAATTCTTGTCATCACAATGTTCCATGGCCCTGTCATCACAATGCTCCATGGCCCTTTTCATCATAATGCCCCAGAATTCTTGTCATCACAATGTTCCATGACCGTATAATCACAATGCTCCATGGCCCTTGTCAGCACAATTCTCCAGAATTCTTCTCATCACAATGTTCCATGACCGTGTCAACACAATGTTCCATGGCCACTGTCATCACAATGCTCCAGAATTCTTGTCATCACAATGTTCCATGGCCGTGTCATCACAATGCTCCATGGCCCTTGTCATCATAATGCTCCAGAATTCTTGTCATTACTATATGCCATGAACGTGTCATCACAATGCTCTATGGCCTTTGTCATCAGAATGCTCCAGAATTCTTGTCATCACAATGTTCCATGACCGTGTCATCACAATGCTCCATCGCCTTTGTCATCAGAATGCTCCAGAATTCTTGTCATCACAATGTTCCATGACCGTGTCATCACAATGCTCCATGGCCCTTGTCAGCACAATGCTCCAGAATTCTGGTCATCACAATGTTCCATGACCGTGTCATCACAATGCTCCATGGCCCTTGTCATCACAATGCTCCAGAATTCTTGTCATCACAATGTTCCATGACCGTATCATCACAATGCTCCATGGCCCTTGTCATGACAATGCTCCAGAATTCTTCTCATCACAATGATCCATGACCGTGTCATCACAATGCTCCATGGCCATTGTCATCACAATGCTCCCGAATTCTTGTCATCACAATGTTCCATGGCCCTGTCATCACAATGCTCCATGGCCCTTTTCATCATAATGCTCCAGAATTCTTGTCATCACAATGTTCCATGACCGTATCATCAAAATGCTCCATGGCCCTTGTCAGCACAATGCTCCAGAATTCTTCTCATCACAATGTACCATGACCGTGTCATCACAATGCTCCATGGCCCTTCTCAGCACAATGTTCCATGACACTTTTTGTCACAATACTCCATGACCACTGTCATCACAGAGTTCTCTGCCCATATCATCACAATGTTCCTTGTCACCTTTAATCACAATGCTCCATGCCCTTTCATCACAATGCTCCAGAAATCTTGTCATCGCAATGTTCCTTGACCATGTCATCACAATGCTCCATGACCCTTGTCATCACAATGCTCCAGAATTCTTCTCATCACAATGTTCCATGACCGTGTCATCACAATGCTCCATGGCCCGTGTCAGCACAATGCTCCAGAATTCTTGTCATCACAATGTTCCATGACCGTGTCATCACAATGCTCCACGGCCCTTGTCAGCACAATGCTCCAGAATTCTTCTCATCACAATGTTCCATGACCGTGTCATCACAATGCTCCATGGCCCGTGTCAGCACAATGCTCCAGAATTCTTGTCATCACAATGTTCCATGACCGTGTCATCACAATGCTCCATGGCCCTTGTCATCACAATGCTCCGGAATTCTTCTTATCACATTGTTCCATGACCATGTCATCACAATGCTCCATGGCCCTTTTCAGCACAATGCTCCAGAATTCCTGTCATCACAATGTTCCATGACCGTGTCATCACAGTGCTCCATGGCCCTTTTCATCACAATGCTCCAGAATTCTTGTCATCACAATGTTCCATACCGTGTCATCACAATGCTCCATGGCCCTTGTCAGCACAATGTTCCAGAATTCTTCTCATCACAATGTTCCATGACCGTGTCATCACAATGCTCCATGGCCCGTGTCAGCACAATGCTCCAGTATTCTTGTCATCACAATGTTCCATGACCGTGTCATCACAATGCTCCATGGCCCTTGTCAGCACAATGTTCCATGACACTTTTTGTCCCAATACTCCATGACCACTGTCATCACAGAGTTCTCGGCCCATATCATCACAATGTTCCTTGTCACCTTTAATCACAATGCTAAATGCCCTTTCATCACAATGCTCCAGAAATATTGTCATCGCAATGTTCCTTGACCATATCATCACAATGCCCCATGGCCCTTGTCATGACAATGCTCCAGAATTCTTCTCATCACAATGTTCCATGACCGTGTCATCACAATGCTCCATGGCCATTGTCATCACAATGCTCCAGAATTCTTGTCATCACAATGTTCCATGGCCGTGTCATCACAATGCTCCATGGCGCTTGTCATCACAATGCTCCAGAATTCTTGTCATCACAATGTTCCATGACCATGTCATCACAATGCTCCATGGCCCTTGTCATGACAGTGCTCCAGAATTCTTCTCATCACAATGTTCCATGACCGTGTCATCACAATGCTCCATGGCCATTGTCATCACAATGCTCCAGAATTCTTGTCATCACATTGTTCCATGACCGTGTCATCAGAATGCTCCATGGCCCTTTTCAGCACAATGATCCAGAATTCTTCTCATCACAATGTTCCATGACCGTGTCATCACAATGCTCCAGAATTCTTTTCATCACAATATTCCATGGCTGTGTCATCACAATGCTCCATGGCCCTTGTGATCATAATGCTCCAGAATTCTTGTCATCACAATGTTCCATGACCGTATCATCACAATGCTCCATGGCCCTTGTCAGCACAATGCTCCAGAATTCTTCTCATCACAATGTTCCATGACCGTGCCATCACAATGCTCCATGGACCTTGTCATCACAATGCTCCAGAATTCTGTCATCACAATGTTCCATGGCCGTGTCATCACAATGCTCCATGGCCCTTGTCATCATAATGCTCCAGAATTCTTGTCTATACTCTATTCCATGAATGTGTCATCACAATGCTCTAAGGCGCTTGTCATCAGAATGCTCCAGAATTCTTGTCATCACAATGTTCCATGACCGTGTCATCACAAAGCTCCATCGCATTTGTCATCAGAATGCTCCAGAATTCTTGTCATCACAATGTTCCATGACCGTGTCATCACAATGCTCCATGGCCCTTGTCAGCACAATGCTCCAGAATTCTTGTCTTCACAATGTTCCATGACCGTGTCATCACAATGCTCCATGCCCCTTGTCATCATAATGCTCCAGAATTCTTGTCATCACAATGTTCCATGACCGTACCATCACAATGCTCCATGGCCCTTGTCAGCACAATGCTCCAGAATTCTTCTCATCACAATGTACCATGACCGTGTCATCACAATGCTCCATGGCCCTTCTCAGCACAATGTTCCATGACACTTTTTGTCACAATACTCCATGACCACTGTCATCACAGAGTTCTCTGCCCATATCATCACAATGTTCCTTGTCACCTTTAATCACAATGCTCCATGCCCTTTCATCACAATGCTCCAGAAATCTTGTCATCGCAATGTTCCTTGACCATGTCATCACAATGCTCCATGACCCTTGTCATCACAATGCTCCAGAATTCTTGTCATCACAATGTTCCATGACCGTGTCATCACAATGCTCCATGGCCCTTGTCATCACAATGCTCCGGAATTCTTCTCATCACATTGTTCCATGACCGTGTCATCACAATGCTCCATGGCACTTTTCAGCACAATGCTCCAGAATTCCTGTCATCACAATGTTCCATGACCGTGTCATCACAATGCTCCATGGCCCTTGTCATCACAATGCTCCAGAATTCTTGTCATCACAATGTTCCATACCGTGTCATCACAATGCTCCATGGCCATTGTCATCACAATGCTCCCGAATTCTTGTCATCACAGTGTTCCATGGCCCTGTCATCACAATGCTCCATGGCCCTTGTCATCATAATGCTCCAGAATTCTTGTCATCACAATGTTCCATGACCGTACCATCACAATGCTCCATGGCCCTTGTCAGCACAATGCTCCAGAATTCTTCTCATCACAATGTACCATGACCGTGTCATCACAATGCTCCATGGCCCTTCTCAGCACAATGTTCCATGACACTTTTTGTCCCAATACTCCATGACCACTGTCATCACAGAGTTCTCTGCCCATATCATCACAATGTTCCTTGTCACCTTTAATCACAATGCTCCATGCCCTTTCATCACAATGCTCCAGAAATATTGTCATCGCAATATTCCTTGAACATGTCATCACAATGCTCCATGACCCTTGTCATCACATTGATCCAGAATTCTTCTCATCACAATGTTCCATGACCGTGTCATCACAATGCTCCATGGCCCTTGTCATCACAATGCTGCAGAATTCTTGTCATCACAATGTTCCATGACCGTGTCATCACAATGCTCCAAGACCCTTGTCATCACAATGCTCCAGAATTCTTGTCATCACAATATTCCATGAACGTATCATCACAATGCTCCATGGCACTTGTCAGCACAATGCTCCAGAATTCTTGTCATCACAATGTTCCATGACCATGTCATCACAATGCTCCATGGCCCTTGTCATGACAATACTCCAGAATTCTTCTCATCACAATGTTCCATGACCGTGTCATCACAATGCCCCATGGCCCTTGTCATGACAATGCTCCAGAATTCTTCTCATCACAATGTTCCATGACCGTGTCATCACATGCTCCATGGCCATTGTCATCACAATGCTCCAGAATTCTTGTCATCAGAATGTTCCATGGCCGTGTCATCACAATGATCCATGGCCCTTGTCAGCACAATGTTCCATGACAATTTTTGTCACAATACTCCATGACCACAGTCATCACAGTGTTCTCTGCCCATATCATCACAATGTTCCTTTTCACCTTTAATCACAATGCTCCATGCCCTTTAATCACAATGCTCCAGAATTCTTCTCATCACAATGTTCCATGACCGTGTCATCACAATGCTCCATGGCCATTGTCATCACAATGCTCCAGAATTCTTGTCATCACAATGTTCCATGGCCGTGTCATCACAATGCTCCATGGCCCTTGTCAGCACAATGCTCCAGAATACTTCTCATCACAATGTTCCATGACCGTGTCATCACAATGCTCGATGGCCCTTGTCAGCACAATGCTCCAGAATTCTTGTCATCACAATGTTCCATGACCGTGTCATCACAATGCTCCATGGCCCTTGTCAACACAATGCTCCAGAATTCTTGTCATCACAATATTCCATGACCGTATCATCACAATGCTCCATGGCCCTTGTCATGACAATGCTCCAGAATTCTTCTCATCACAATGTTCCATGACCGTGTCATCACAAAGCTCCATGGCCATTGTCATCACAATGCTCCCGAATTCTTGTCATCACAATGTTCCATGGCCCTGTCATCACAATGCTCCATGGCCCTTTTCATCATAATGCCCCAGAATTCTTGTCATCACAATGTTCCATGACCGTATCATCACAATGCTCCATGGCCCTTGTCAGCACAATTCTCCAGAATTCTTCTCATCACAATGTTCCATGACCGTGTCAACACAATGTTCCATGGCCACTGTCATCACAATGCTCCAGAATTCTTGTCATCACAATGTTCCATGGCCGTGTCATCACAATGCTCCATGGCCCTTGTCATCATAATGCTCCAGAATTCTTGTCATTACTATATGCCATGAACGTGTCATCACAATGCTCTATGGCCTTTGTCATCAGAATGCTCCAGAATTCTTGTCATCACAATGTTCCATGACCGTGTCATCACAATGCTCCATCGCCTTTGTCATCAGAATGCTCCAGAATTCTTGTCATCACAATGTTCCATGACCGTGTCATCACAATGCTCCATGGCCCTTGTCAGCACAATGCTCCAGAATTCTGGTCATCACAATGTTCCATGACCGTGTCATCACAATGCTCCATGGCCCTTGTCATCACAATGCTCCAGAATTCTTGTCATCACAATGTTCCATGACCGTATCATCACAATGCTCCATGGCCCTTGTCATGACAATGCTCCAGAATTCTTCTCATCACAATGATCCATGACCGTGTCATCACAATGCTCCATGGCCATTGTCATCACAATGCTCCCGAATTCTTGTCATCACAATGTTCCATGGCCCTGTCATCACAATGCTCCATGGCCCTTTTCATCATAATGCTCCAGAATTCTTGTCATCACAATGTTCCATGACCGTATCATCAAAATGCTCCATGGCCCTTGTCAGCACAATGCTCCAGAATTCTTCTCATCACAATGTACCATGACCGTGTCATCACAATGCTCCATGGCCCTTCTCAGCACAATGTTCCATGACACTTTTTGTCACAATACTCCATGACCACTGTCATCACAGAGTTCTCTGCCCATATCATCACAATGTTCCTTGTCACCTTTAATCACAATGCTCCATGCCCTTTCATCACAATGCTCCAGAAATCTTGTCATCGCAATGTTCCTTGACCATGTCATCACAATGCTCCATGACCCTTGTCATCACAATGCTCCAGAATTCTTCTCATCACAATGTTCCATGACCGTGTCATCACAATGCTCCATGGCCCGTGTCAGCACAATGCTCCAGAATTCTTGTCATCACAATGTTCCATGACCGTGTCATCACAATGCTCCACGGCCCTTGTCAGCACAATGCTCCAGAATTCTTCTCATCACAATGTTCCATGACCGTGTCATCACAATGCTCCATGGCCCGTGTCAGCACAATGCTCCAGAATTCTTGTCATCACAATGTTCCATGACCGTGTCATCACAATGCTCCATGGCCCTTGTCATCACAATGCTCCGGAATTCTTCTTATCACATTGTTCCATGACCATGTCATCACAATGCTCCATGGCCCTTTTCAGCACAATGCTCCAGAATTCCTGTCATCACAATGTTCCATGACCGTGTCATCACAGTGCTCCATGGCCCTTTTCATCACAATGCTCCAGAATTCTTGTCATCACAATGTTCCATACCTTGTCATCACAATGCTCCATGGCCCTTGTCAGCACAATGTTCCAGAATTCTTCTCATCACAATGTTCCATGACCGTGTCATCACAATGCTCCATGGCCCGTGTCAGCACAATGCTCCAGTATTCTTGTCATCACAATGTTCCATGACCGTGTCATCACAATGCTCCATGGCCCTTGTCAGCACAATGTTCCATGACACTTTTTGTCCCAATACTCCATGACCACTGTCATCACAGAGTTCTCGGCCCATATCATCACAATGTTCCTTGTCACCTTTAATCACAATGCTAAATGCCCTTTCATCACAATGCTCCAGAAATATTGTCATCGCAATGTTCCTTGACCATATCATCACAATGCCCCATGGCCCTTGTCATGACAATGCTCCAGAATTCTTCTCATCACAATGTTCCATGACCGTGTCATCACAATGCTCCATGGCCATTGTCATCACAATGCTCCAGAATTCTTGTCATCACAATGTTCCATGGCCGTGTCATCACAATGCTCCATGGCGCTTGTCATCACAATGCTCCAGAATTCTTGTCATCACAATGTTCCATGACCATGTCATCACAATGCTCCATGGCCCTTGTCATGACAGTGCTCCAGAATTCTTCTCATCACAATGTTCCATGACCGTGTCATCACAATGCTCCATGGCCATTGTCATCACAATGCTCCAGAATTCTTGTCATCAAAATGTTCCATGACCGTGTCATCACAATGCTCCATGGCCCTTGTCATCACAATGCTCCGGAATTCTTCTCATCACATTGTTCCATGACCATGTCATCACAATGCTCCATGGCCCTTTTCAGCACAATGCTCCAGAATTCCTGTCATCACAATGTTCCATGACCGTGTCATCACAGTGCTCCATGGCCCTTGTCATCACAATGCTCCAGAATTCTTGTCATCACAATGTTCCATACCGTGTCATCACAATGCTCCATGGCCATTGTCATCACAGTGCTCCAGAATTCTTCTCATCACAATGTTCCATGGCCGTGTCATCACAATGCTCCATGGCCCTTGTCAGCACAATGCTCCAGAATTCTTCTCATCACAATGTTCCATGACCGTGTCATCACAATGCTCCATGGCCCTTGTCAGCACAATGCTCCAGAATTCTTGTCTTCACAATGTTCCATGACCGTGCCATCACAATGCTCCATGGACCTTGTCATCACAATGCTCCAGAATTCTTGTCATCACAATGTTCCATGGTCGTGTCATCACAATGCTCCATGGCCCTTGTCATCATAATGCTCCAGAATTCTTGTCTATACTCTATTCCATGAATGTGTCATCACAATGCTCTAAGGCGCTTGTCATCAGAATGCTCCAGAATTCTTGTCATCACAATGTTGCATGACCGTGTCATCACAAAGCTCCATCGCATTTGTCATCAGAATGCTCCAGAATTCTTGTCATCACAATGTTCCATGACCGTGTCATCACAATGCTCCATGGCCCTTGTCAGCACAATGCTCCAGAATTCTTGTCTTCACAATGTTCCATGACCGTGTCATCACAATGCTCCATGGACCATGTCATCATAATGCTCCAGAATTCTTGTCATTACTATATTCCATGAACGTGTCATCACAATGCTCCATGGCCCTTGTCATCACAATGCTCCAGAATTCTTGTCATCACAATGTTCCCTGACCGTGTCATCACAATGCTCCATGGCCCTTGTCAGCACAATGTTCCATGACACTTTTTGTCACAATACTCCATGACCACTGTCATCACAGAGTTCTCTGCCCATATCATCACAATGTTCCTTGTCACCTTTAATCACAATGCTCCATGCCCTTTCATCACAATGCTCCAGAAATCTTGTCATCGCAATGTTCCTTGACCATGTCATCACAATGCTCCATGGCCCTTGTCATGACAATGCTTCAGAATTCTTCTCATCACAATGTCCCATGACCATGTCATCACAATGCTCCATGGCCCTTGTCCGCACAATGCTCCAGAAATCTTGTCATCACAATGTTCCATGACCGTGTCATCACAATGCTCCATGGCCCTTGTCATCACAATGCTCCGGAATTCTTCTCATCACATTGTTCCATGACCGTGTCATCACAATGCTCCATGGCACTTTTCAGCACAATGCACCAGAATTCCTGTCATCACAATGTTCCATGACCGTGTCATCACAATGCTCCAGAATTCTTGTCATCACATTGTTCCATGACCGTGTCATCAGAATGCTCCATGGCCCTTTTCAGCACAATGATCCAGAATTCTTCTCATCACAATGTTCCATGACCGTGTCATCACAATGCTCCAGAATTCTTTTCATCACAATATTCCATGGCTGTGTCATCACAATGCTCCATGGCCCTTGTGATCATAATGCTCCAGAATTCTTGTCATCACAATGTTCCATGACCGTATCATCACAATGCTCCATGGCCCTTGTCAGCACAATGCTCCAGAATTCTTCTCATCACAATGTTCCATGACCGTGCCATCACAATGCTCCATGGACCTTGTCATCACAATGCTCCAGAATTCTGTCATCACAATGTTCCATGGCCGTGTCATCACAATGCTCCATGGCCCTTGTCAGCACAATGCTCCAGAATTCTTCTCATCACAATGTACCATGACCGTGTCATCACAATGCTCCATGGCCCTTCTCAGCACAATGTTCCATGACACTTTTTGTCCCAATACTCCATGACCACTGTCATCACAGAGTTCTCTGCCCATATCATCACAATGTTCCTTGTCACCTTTAATCACAATGCTCCATGCCCTTTCATCACAATGCTCCAGAAATATTGTCATCGCAATATTCCTTGAACATGTCATCACAATGCTCCATGACCCTTGTCATCACATTGATCCAGAATTCTTCTCATCACAATGTTCCATGACCGTGTCATCACAATGCTCCATGGCCCTTGTCATCACAATGCTGCAGAATTCTTGTCATCACAATGTTCCATGACCGTGTCATCACAATGCTCCAAGACCCTTGTCATCACAATGCTCCAGAATTCTTGTCATCACAATATTCCATGAACGTATCATCACAATGCTCCATGGCACTTGTCAGCACAATGCTCCAGAATTCTTGTCATCACAATGTTCCATGACCATGTCATCACAATGCTCCATGGCCCTTGTCATGACAATACTCCAGAATTCTTCTCATCACAATGTTCCATGACCGTGTCATCACAATGCCCCATGGCCCTTGTCATGACAATGCTCCAGAATTCTTCTCATCACAATGTTCCATGACCGTGTCATCACATGCTCCATGGCCATTGTCATCACAATGCTCCAGAATTCTTGTCATCAGAATGTTCCATGGCCGTGTCATCACAATGATCCATGGCCCTTGTCAGCACAATGTTCCATGACAATTTTTGTCACAATACTCCATGACCACAGTCATCACAGTGTTCTCTGCCCATATCATCACAATGTTCCTTTTCACCTTTAATCACAATGCTCCATGCCCTTTAATCACAATGCTCCAGAATTCTTCTCATCACAATGTTCCATGACCGTGTCATCACAATGCTCCATGGCCATTGTCATCACAATGCTCCAGAATTCTTGTCATCACAATGTTCCATGGCCGTGTCATCACAATGCTCCATGGCCCTTGTCAGCACAATGCTCCAGAATACTTCTCATCACAATGTTCCATGACCGTGTCATCACAATGCTCGATGGCCCTTGTCAGCACAATGCTCCAGAATTCTTGTCATCACAATGTTCCATGACCGTGTCATCACAATGCTCCATGGCCCTTGTCAACACAATGCTCCAAAATTCTTGTCATCACAATATTCCATGACCGTATCATCACAATGCTCCATGGCCCTTGTCATGACAATGCTCCAGAATTCTTCTCATCACAATGTTCCATGACCGTGTCATCACAAAGCTCCATGGCCATTGTCATCACAATGCTCCCGAATTCTTGTCATCACAATGTTCCATGGCCCTGTCATCACAATGCTCCATGGCCCTTTTCATCATAATGCCCCAGAATTCTTGTCATCACAATGTTCCATGACCGTATCATCACAATGCTCCATGGCCCTTGTCAGCACAATTCTCCAGAATTCTTCTCATCACAATGTTCCATGACCGTGTCAACACAATGTTCCATGGCCACTGTCATCACAATGCTCCAGAATTCTTGTCATCACAATGTTCCATGGCCGTGTCATCACAATGCTCCATGGCCCTTGTCATCATAATTCTCCAGAATTCTTGTCATTACTATATGCCATGAACGTGTCATCACAATGCTCTATGGCCTTTGTCATCAGAATGCTCCAGAATTCTTGTCATCACAATGTTCCATGACCGTGTCATCACAATGCTCCATCGCCTTTGTCATCAGAATGCTCCAGAATTCTTGTCATCACAATGTTCCATGACCGTGTCATCACAATGCTCCATGGCCCTTGTCAGCACAATGCTCCAGAATTCTGGTCATCACAATGTTCCATGACCGTGTCATCACAATGCTCCATGGCACTTGTCATCACAATGCTCCAGAATTCTTGTCATCACAATGTTCCATGACCGTATCATCACAATGCTCCATGGCCCTTGTCATGACAATGCTCCAGAATTCTTCTCATCACAATGATCCATGACCGTGTCATCACAATGCTCCATGGCCATTGTCATCACAATGCTCCCGAATTCTTGTCATCACAATGTTCCATGGCCCTGTCATCACAATGCTCCATGGCCCTTTTCATCATAATGCTCCAGAATTCTTGTCATCACAATGTTCCATGACCGTATCATCAAAATGCTCCATGGCCCTTTTCATCATAATGCTCCAGAATTCTTGTCATCACAATGTTCCATGACCGTATCATCACAATGCTCCATGGCCCTTGTCAGCACAATGCTCCAGAATTCTTCTCATCACAATGTTCCATGACCGTGTCAACACAATGCTCCATGGCCACTGTCATCACAATGCTCCAGAATTCTTGTCATCACAATGTTCCATGGCCGTGTCATCACAATGCTCCATGGCCCTTGTCATCACAATGCTACAGAATTCATGTCATCACAATGTTCCATGACCGTGTCATCACAATGCTCCATGGCCCTTGTCAGCACAATGTTCCATGACACTTTTTGTCCCAATACTCCATGACCACTGTCATCACAGAGTTCTCTGCCCATATCATCACAATGTTCCTTGTAACCTTTAATCACAATGCTCCATGCCCTTTCATCACAATGCTCCAGAAATATTGTCATCGCAATATTCCTTGACCATGTCTTCACAATGCTCCATGACCCTTGTCATCACATTGATCCAGAATTCTTCTCATCACAATGTTCCATGACCGTGTCATCACAATGCTCCAAGACCCTTGTCATCACAATGCTCTAGAATTCTTGTCATCACAATATTCCATGAACGTATCATCACAATGCTCCATGGCCCTTGTCATCATAATGTTCCAGAATTCTTCTCATCACAATGTTCCATGACCGTGTCATCACAATGCTCCATGGCCCTTGTCAGCACAATGCTCCAGAATTCTTCTCATCACAATGTTCCATGACCGTGTCATCACAATGCTCCATGGCCCGTGTCAGCACAATGCTCCATGCCCTTTCATCACAATGCTCCAGAAATATTGTCATCGCAATATTCCTTGAACATGTCATCACAATGCTCCATGACCCTTGTCATCACATTGATCCAGAATTCTTCTCATCACAATGTTCCATGACCGTGTCATCACAATGCTCCATGGCCCTTGTCATCACAATGCTGCAGAATTCTTGTCATCACAATGTTCCATGACCGTGTCATCACAATGCTCCAAGACCCTTGTCATCACAATGCTCCAGAATTCTTGTCATCACAATATTCCATGAACGTATCATCACAATGCTCCATGGCACTTGTCAGCACAATGCTCCAGAATTCTTGTCATCACAATGTTCCATGACCATGTCATCACAATGCTCCATGGCCCTTGTCATGACAATACTCCAGAATTCTTCTCATCACAATGTTCCATGACCGTGTCATCACAATGCCCCATGGCCCTTGTCATGACAATGCTCCAGAATTCTTCTCATCACAATGTTCCATGACCGTGTCATCACATGCTCCATGGCCATTGTCATCACAATGCTCCAGAATTCTTGTCATCAGAATGTTCCATGGCCGTGTCATCACAATGATCCATGGCCCTTGTCAGCACAATGTTCCATGACACTTTTTGTCACAATACTCCATGACCACAGTCATCACAGTGTTCTCTGCCCATATCATCACAATGTTCCTTTTCACCTTTAATCACAATGCTCCATGCCCTTTAATCACAATGCTCCAGAATTCTTCTCATCACAATGTTCCATGACCGTGTCATCACAATGCTCCATGGCCATTGTCATCACAATGCTCCAGAATTCTTGTCATCACAATGTTCCATGGCCGTGTCATCACAATGCTCCATGGCCCTTATCAGCACAATTCTCCAGAATACTTCTCATCACAATGTTCCATGACCGTGTCATCACAATGCTCCATGGCCCTTGTCAGCACAATGCTCCAGAATTCTTGTCATCACAATGTTCCATGACCGTGTCATCACAATTCTCCATGGCCCTTGTCAACACAATGCTCCAGAATTCTTGTCATCACAATATTCCATGACCGTATCATCACAATGCTCCATGGCCCTTGTCATGACAATGCTCCAGAATTCTTCTCATCACAATGTTCCATGACCGTGTCATCACAAAGCTCCATGGCCATTGTCATCACAATGCTCCCGAATTCTTGTCATCACAATGTTCCATGGCCCTGTCATCACAATGCTCCATGGCCCTTTTCATCATAATGCTCCAGAATTCTTGTCATCACAATGTTCCATGACCGTATCATCACAATGCTCCATGGCCCTTGTCAGCACAATCCTCCAGAATTCTTCTCATCACAATGTTCCATGACCGTGTCAACACAATGCTCCATGGCCACTGTCATCACAATGCTCCAGAATTCTTGTCATCACAATGTTCAATGGCCGTGTCATCACAATGCTCCATGGCCCTTGTCATCATAATGCTCCAGAATTCTTGTCATTACTATATGCCATGAAAGTGTCATCACAATGCTCTATGGCCTTTGTCAAAAGAATGCTCCAGAATTCTTGTCATCACAATGTTCCATGACCGTGTCATCACAATGCTCCACCACCTTTGTCATCAGAATGCTCCAGAATTCTTGTCATCACAATGTTCCATGACCGTGTCATCACAATGCTCCATGGCCCTTGTCAGCACAATGCTCCAGAATTCTGGTCATCACAATGTTCCATGACCGTGTCATCACAATGCTCCATGGCCCTTGTCATCACAATGCTCCAGAATTCTTGTCATCACAATGTTCCATGACCGTATCATCACAATGCTCCATGGCCCTTGTCATGACAATGCTCCAGAATTCTTCTCATCACAATGTTCCATGACCGTGTCATCACAATGCTCCATGGCCATTGTCATCACAATGCTCCCGAAATCTTGTCATCACAATGTTCCATGGCCCTGTCATCACAATGCTCCATGGCCCTTTTCATCATAATGCTCCAGAATTCTTGTCATCACAATGTTCCATGACCGTATCATCAAAATGCTCCATGGCCCTTTTCATCATAATGCTCCAGAATTCTTGTCATCACAATGTTCCATGACCCTATCATCGCAATGCTCCATGGCCCTTGTCAGCACAATTCTCCAGAATTCTTCTCATCACAATGTTCCATGACCGTGTCAACACAATGCTCCATGGCCACTGTCATCACAATGCTCCAGAATTCTTGTCATCACAATGTTCCATGGCCGTGTCATCACAATGCTCCATGGCCCTTGTCATCACAATGCTACAGAATTCATGTCATCACAATGTTCCATGACCGTGTCATCACAATGCTCCATGGCCCTTGTCAGCACAATGTTCCATGACACTTTTTGTCAAAATACTCCATGACCACTGTCATCACAGAGTTCTCTGCCCATATCATCACAATGTTCCTTGTAACCTTTAATCACAATGCTCCATGCCCTTTCATCACAATGCTCCAGAAATATTGTCATCGCAATATTCCTTGACCATGTCTTCACAATGCTCCATGACCCTTGTCATCACATTGATCCAGAATTCTTCTCATCACAATGTTCCATGACCGTGTCATCACAATGCTCCAAGACCCTTGTCATCACAATGCTCCAGAATTCTTGTCATCACAATATTCCATGAACGTATCATCACAATGCTCTATGGCCCTTGTCATCATAATGTTCCAGAATTCTTCTCATCACAATGTTCCATGACCGTGTCATCACAATGCTCCATGGCCCTTGTCAGCACAATGCTCCAGAATTCTTCTCATCACAATGTTCCATGACCGTGTCATCAGAATGCTCCATGGCCCTTGTCAGCACAATGCTCCAGAATTCTTGTCATCACAATGTTCCATGACCGTGTCATCACAATGCTCCATGGCCATTGTCATCACAATGCTCCAGAATTCTTGTCATCACAATGTTCCTTGACCGTGTCATCACAATGCTCCATGGCCCTTGTCATCACAATGCTCCAGAATTCTTGTCATCACAATGTTCCATGACCATGTCATCACAATGCTCCATGGCCCTTGTCAGCACAATGTTCCATGACACTTTTTGTCCCAATACTCCATGACCACTGTCATCACAGAGTTCTCTGCACATATCATCACAATGTTCCTTGTCACCTTTAATCACAATGCTCCATGCCCTTTCATCACAATGCTCCAGAAATATTGTCATCACAATGTTCCATGACCGTGTCATCACAATGCTCCATGGCCCTTGTCATCACAATGCTCCGGAATTCTTCTCATCACATTGTTCCATGACCGTGTCATCACAATGCTCCATGGCCCTTTTCAGCACAATGCTCCAGAATTCCTGTCATCACAATGTTCCATACCGTGTCATCACAATGCTCCATGGCCATTGTCATCACAATGCTCCAGAATTCTTGTCATCACAATGTTCCATGGCTGTGTCATCACAATGCTCCATGGCCCTTTTCATCATAATGCTCCAGAATTCTTGTCTTCACAATGTTCCATGACCGTGTCATCACAATGTTCCATGACCGTGTCATCACAATGCTCCATGGCCCTTGTCATCACAATGCTCCAGAATTCTTGTCATCACAATGTTCCATGACCGTGTCATCACAATGCTCCATGGCCATTGTCATCACAATGCTCCCGAATTCTTGTCATCACAATGTTCCATGGCCCTGTCATCACAATGCTCCATGGCCCTTGTCATCATAATGTTCCAGAATTCTTCTCATCACAATGTTCCATGACCGTGTCATCACAATGCTCCATGGCCATTGTCATCACAATGCTCCAGAATTCTTGTCATCACAATGTTCCTTGACCATGTCATCACAATGCTCCATGGCCCTTGTCATCACAATGCTCCAGAATTCTTGTCATCACAATGTTCCATGACCATGTCATCACAATGCTCCATGGCCTTTGTCAGCACAATGTTCCATGACACTTTTTGTCCCAATACTCCATGACCACTGTCATCACAGAGTTCTCTGCCCATATCATCACAATGTTCCTTGTCACCTTTAATCACAATGCTCCATGCCCTTTCATCACAATGCTCCAGAAATATTGTCATCGCAATATTCCTTGAACATGTCATCACAATGCTCCATGACCCTTGTCATCACATTGATCCAGAATTCTTCTCATCACAATATTCCATGACCGTGTCATCACAATGCTCCATGGCCCTTGTCATCACAATGCTGCAGAATTCTTGTCATCACAATGTTCCATGACCGTGTCATCACAATGCTCCAAGACCCTTGTCATCACAATGCTCCAGAATTCTTGTCATCACAATATTCCATGAACGTATCATCACAATGCTCCATGGCACTTGTCAGCACAATGCTCCAGAATTCTTGTCATCACAATGTTCCATGACCATGTCATCACAATGCTCCATGGCCCTTGTCATGACAATACTCCAGAATTCTTCTCATCACAATGTTCCATGACCGTGTCATCACAATGCCCCATGGCCCTTGTCATGACAATGCTCCAGAATTCTTCTCATCACAATGTTCCATGACCGTGTCATCACATGCTCCATGGCCATTGTCATCACAATGCTCCAGAATTCTTGTCATCAGAATGTTCCATGGCCGTGTCATCACAATGCTCCATGGCCCTTGTCATCACAATGCTCCAGAATTCTTGTCATCACAATGTTCCATACCGTGTCATCACAATGCTCCATGGCCATTGTCATCACAATGCTCCAGAATTCTTGTCATCACAATGTTCCATGGCTGTGTCATCACAATGCTCCATGGCCCTTGTCATCATAATGCTCCAGAATTCTTGTCATCACAATGTTCAATGACCGTATCATCACAATGCTCCATGGCCCTTGTCAGCACAATGCTCCAGAATTCTTCTCATCACAATGTTCCATGACCGTGCCATCACAATGCTCCATGGACCTTGTCATCACAATGCTCCAGAATTCTTGTCATCACAATGTTCCATGGCCGTGTCATCACAATGCTCCATGGCCCTTGTCATCATAATGCTCCAGAATTCTTGTCATTACTATATTCCACGAACGTGTCATCACAATGCTCTATGGCGCTTGTCATCAGAATGCTCCAGAATTCTTGTCATCACAATGTTCCATGACCGTGTCATCACAAAGCTCCATCGCCTTTGTCATCAGAATGCTCCAGAATTCTTGTCATCACAATGTTCCATGACCGTGTCATCACATTGCTCCATGGCCCTTGTCAGCACAATGCTCCAGAATTCTTGTCTTCACAATGTTCCTTGACCATGTCATCACAATGCTCCATGGCCCTTGTCATCACAATGCTCCAGAATTCTTGTCATCACAATGTTCCATGGCCCTGTCATCACAATGCTCCATGGCCATTGTCATCACAATGCTCCGAATTCTTGTCATCACAATGTTCCATGGCCCTGTCATCACAATGCTCCATGGCCATTGTCATCACAATGCTCCCGAATTCTTGTCATCACAATGTTCCATGGCCCTGACATCACAATGCTCCATGGCCCTTGTCATCATAATGTTCCAGAATTCTTCTCATCACAATGTTCCATGACCATGTCATCACAATGGTCCATGGCCCTTCTCAGCACAACGCTCCAGAATTCTTGTCATCACAATGTTCCATGACCGTGTCATCACAATGCTCCATGGCCATTGTCATCACAATGCTCCGAATTCTTGTCATCACAATGTTCCATGGCCCTGTCATCACAATGCTCCATGGCCATTGTCATCACAATGCTCCCGAATTCTTGTCATCACAATGTTCCATGGCCCTGACATCACAATGCTCCATGGCCCTTGTCATCATAATGTTCCAGAATTCTTCTCATCACAATGTTCCATGACCATGTCATCACAATGGTCCATGGCCCTTCTCAGCACAACGCTCCAGAATTCTTGTCAACACAATGTTCCATGACAGTGTCATCACAATGCTACATGATCCTGGTCATCACAGTTCTCCATGACCTTTGTCATCACAATGCTCTATGTCGCTTTTCATCACAATTCTCAATGACCACTTTAATCACTATGCTCGCTGACCATTTTCATCATATTTCTGAAGTGTCATTACAATACCCCATGGCCCCTTTCTTCACAATGCTCCATGATGCCTGTCATCACAATGCTCCATGGCTTTTGTTATCACAATGCTCCAGGACCAGTTTCATCACAATTCTCCGTCCCCTTTGTCATCATGGTGCACAATGAAACCTTTCATTAAAATGCTCCATGACACTAGTCATCACAATACTCCATGGCCTTTATCGTCACAATGCTCCCATGCACTTTTCATCACGATGTTCCATGAATACTTTCATCACATTGCTCCATGACCATTGTCATCACAATAGTCCATACCCTTGTCAACACAATGCTGCATAATCCCTGTCATCACAATTCTCCATGACTGCTGTCATCACAATAATCCAGGACAATTTTCATCACAGTGCTTCATACCCCCAGTCATCACAGTGCTCCATGATACCTTTCATCACAATTCCTAGATGATCAATGTCATCACAATGCCCCATGACACTTGTCATCACAATTCGATAAGACCCTTGTCATAACAATACTCGATGAACCGTGTCATCACAGTGTTCCAGGACACATGTCATCACAATGCTCCATGGCCCCGGTTATCATATTGTTCCATGATCTCTTTCATCACAATGCTCCATGACCACTGTCATCACCATGCCTCATAACGGCTCTCATCTCAATGCTCCATGGCCCCTTTCATCACAATGCTCCATGAACACTGTCATCACAATGTACCCTGCCCTTTTCATCACAAAGCTCCATGGGCCCTGTCATCACAATGCTCCAGAACACTTGTCATCATAATGCTCCATGCCAATGTCATCAAAATGCCCCAGGACACTTGTCATCACAATGTTCCATGGCCCCTGTTATCACAGTGCTCCATGATACCTTTCATCGCAAATCTAGATGACCACTGTCATCACAATGCCCCATGACCGATGACATCACAATTTGCCATGGTCCTTGTCATCACAATGCTCCATGAACCGTGTCATCACAAGGTTCCAGGACACTTGTCATCACAATGATCCAAGATCACATTCATCACAGTGCTCCATGAACCCTGCCATCTCAATGCTCCATAGCCTTTGAATTCACAATGCTCCATGGCCCCTGTAATCACAATGCTCCATGACGCCTTTCATCACAATGCTCCAAGACCGCTGTCAACACAATGCCCCATGATGCCTGCCATCAAAAATCTCCATGGCCTCTCTTACCAAAGAGATCCATGATCCCTGTCAGCACAATGTTCCATGACAGTTTTTGTCAAAATACTAAATGTCCTGTCTCATCACAGCGTTCTCTGCCCATATCATCACAATGTTCCTTGTCACCTTTAATCACAATGCTCCATACCCTTTCACCACAATGCTCCAGAAATCTTGTCATCGCAATGTTCCTTGATCGAGTCATCACAATTCTCCATGAACCTTGTCATCACAATTCTCCAGAATTCTTGTCATCACAATGTTCCATGGCCGTGTCATCACAATGCTCCATGGCCCTTGTCATGACAATGCTCCAGAATTCTTCTCATCACAATGTTCCATGGCCGTGTCATCACAATGCTCCATGGCCATTGTCATCACAATGCTCCAGAATTCTTGTCATCTCAATGTTCCATGACCGTGTCATCACAATGCTCCATGGCCCTTGCCATGACAATGCTCCAGAATTCTTCTCATCTCAATGTTCCATGACCGTGTCATCACAATGCGCCATGGCCCTTGTCATCACAATGCTGCAGAATTCTTGTCATCACAATGTTCCATGGCCGTGTCATCACAATGCTCCATGACCATTGTCATCACAATACTCCAGAATTCTTGTCATCACAATGTTCCATGACCATGTCACCACAATGGTCCATGGCCCTTCTCAGCACAATGCTCCAGAATTCTTGTCATCACAATGTTCCATGATCGTGTCATCACAATGCTACATGACCCTGGTCATCACAGTTCTCCATGACCTTTGTCATCACAATGCTCTATGTCGCTTTTCATCACAATTCTCAATGACCACTTTAATCACTATGCTCACTGACCATTTTCATCATATTTCTCTATTGTCATTACAATACCCCATGGCCCCTTTCTTCACAATGCTCCATGATGCCTGTCATCACAATGCTCCATGGCTTTTGTTATCACAATGCTCCAGGACCAGTTTCATCACAATTCTCCGTCCCCTTTGTCATCATGGTGCACAATGAAACCTTTCATTAAAATGCTCCATGACACTAGTCATCACAATACTCCATGGCCTTTATCGTCACAATGCTCCCATGCACTTTTCATCACGATGTTCCATGAATACTTTCATCACATTGCTCCATGACCATTGTCATCACAATAGTCCATACCCTTGTCAACACAATGCTGCATAATCCCTGTCATCACAATTCTCCATGACTGCTGTCATCACAATAATCCAGGACAATTTTCATCACAGTGCTTCATGCCCCCAGTCATCACAGTGCTCCATGATACCTTTCATCACAATTCCTAGATGATCAATGTCATCACAATGCCCCATGACACTTGTCATAACAATTCGATATGACCCTTGTCATCACAATACTCGATGAACCGTGTCATCACAGTGTTCCAGGACACATGTCATCACAATGCTCCATGGCCCCTGTTATCATATTGCTCCATGATCTCTTTCATCACAATGCTCCATGACCACTGTCATCACCATGCCTCATAACGGCTCTCATCTCAATGCTCCATGGCCACTTTCATCACAATGCTCCATGAACACTGTCATCACAATGTACCCTGCCCTTTTCATCACAAAGCTCCGTGGGCCCTGTCATCACAATGCTCCAGAACACTTGTCATCATAATGCTCCATGCCAATGTCATCAAAATGCCCCATGACACTTGTCATCACAATGCTCCATGGCCTTTGTCATCACAATGTTCCATGGCCCCTGTTATCACAGTGCTCCATGATACCTTTCATCGCAAATCTAGATGACCACTGTCATCACAATGCCCCATGACCGATGACATCACAATTTGCCATGGTCCTTGTCATCACAATGCTCCATGAACCGTGTCATCACAAGGTTCCAGGACACTTGTCATCACAATGATCCAAGATCACATTCATCACAGTGCTCCATGAACCCTGCCATCTCAATGCTCCATAGCCTTTGAATTCACAATGCTCCATGGCCCCTGTAATCACAATGCTCCATGACGCCTTTCATCGCAATGCTCCAAGACCGCTGTCAACACAATGCCCCATGATGCCTGCCATCACAAATCTCCATGGCCTCTCTTACAAAAGAGCTCCATGATCCCTGTCAGCACAATGTTCCATGACAGTTTTCGTCACAATACTAAATGTCCTGTCTCATCACAGCGTTCTCTGCCCATATCATCACAATGTTCCTTGTCACCTTTAATCACAATGCTCCATACCCATTCACCACAATGCTCCAGAAATCTTGTCATCGCAATGTTCCTTGATCGAGTCATCACAATTCTCCATGAACCTTGTCATCACAATTCTCCAGAATTCTTGTCATCACAATGTTCCATGGCCGTGTCATCACAATGCTCCATGGCACTTGTCATGACAATGCTCCAGAATTCTTCTCATCACAATGTTCCATGACCATGTCATCACAATGCTCCATGGCCCTTGTCAGCACAATGTTCCATGACACTTTTTGTCCCAATACTCCATGACCACTGTCATCACAGAGTTCTCTGCCCATATCATCACAATGTTCCTTGTCACCTTTAATCACAATGCTCCATGCCCTTTCATCACAATGCTCCAGAAATATTGTCATCGCAATATTCCTTGAACATGTCATCACAATGCTCCATGACCCTTGTCATCACATTGATCCAGAATTCTTCTCATCACAATGTTCCATGACCGTGTCATCACAATGCTCCATGGCCCTTGTCATCACAATGCTGCAGAATTCTTGTCATCACAATGTTCCATGACCGTGTCATCACAATGCTCCAAGACCCTTGTCATCACAATGCTCCAGAATTCTTGTCATCACAATATTCCATGAACGTATCATCACAATGCTCCATGGCACTTGTCAGCACAATGCTCCAGAATTCTTGTCATCACAATGTTCCATGACCATGTCATCACAATGCTCCATGGCCCTTGTCATGACAATACTCCAGAATTCTTCTCATCACAATGTTCCATGACCGTGTCATCACAATGCCCCATGGCCCTTGTCATGACAATGCTCCAGAATTCTTCTCATCACAATGTTCCATGACCGTGTCATCACATGCTCCATGGCCATTGTCATCACAATGCTCCAGAATTCTTGTCATCAGAATGTTCCATGGCCGTGTCATCACAATGCTCCATGGCCCTTGTCATCACAATGCTCCAGAATTCTTGTCATCACAATGTTCCATACCGTGTCATCACAATGCTCCATGGCCATTGTCATCACAATGCTCCAGAATTCTTGTCATCACAATGTTCCATGGCTGTGTCATCACAATGCTCCATGGCCCTTGTCATCATAATGCTCCAGAATTCTTGTCATCACAATGTTCAATGACCGTATCATCACAATGCTCCATGGCCCTTGTCAGCACAATGCTCCAGAATTCTTCTCATCACAATGTTCCATGACCGTGCCATCACAATGCTCCATGGACCTTGTCATCACAATGCTCCAGAATTCTTGTCATCACAATGTTCCATGGCCGTGTCATCACAATGCTCCATGGCCCTTGTCATCATAATGCTCCAGAATTCTTGTCATTACTATATTCCACGAACGTGTCATCACAATGCTCTATGGCGCTTGTCATCAGAATGCTCCAGAATTCTTGTCATCACAATGTTCCATGACCGTGTCATCACAAAGCTCCATCGCCTTTGTCATCAGAATGCTCCAGAATTCTTGTCATCACAATGTTCCATGACCGTGTCATCACAATGCTCCATGGCCCTTGTCAGCACAATGCTCCAGAATTCTTGTCTTCACAATGTTCCATGAACGTGTCATCACAATGTTCCATGACCATGTCATCACAATGCTCCATGGCCCTTGTCATCACAATGCTCCAGAATTCTTGTCATCACAATGTTCCATGACCGTGTGATCACAATGCTCCATGGCCCTTGTCATGACAATGCTCCAGAATTCTTCTCATCACAATGTTCCATGACCGTGTCATCACAATGCTCCATGGCCCTTGTCAGCACAATGCTCCAGAATTCTGGTCATCACAATGTTCCATGACCGTGTCATCACAATGCTACATGAGCCTGGTCACAACAGTTCTCCATGACCTTTGTCATCACAATGCTCTATGGCGCTTGTCATCAGAATGCTCCAGAATTCTTGTCATCACAATGTTCCATGGCCCTGTCATCACAATGCTCCATTGCCCTTGTCATCTTAATGCTCCAGAATTCTTGTCATCACAATGTTCCTTGACCATGTCACCACAATGCTCCATGGCCCTTGTCATTACAATGCTCCAGAATTCTTGTCATCACAATGTTCCATGACCGTGTCATCACAATGATCCATGGCCCTTGTCAGCACAATGTTCCATGACACTTTTTGTCACAATACTCCATGACCACAGTCATCACAGTGTTCTCTGCCCATATCATCACAATGTTCCTTTTCACCTTTAATCACAATGCTCCATGCCCTTTATTCACAATGCTCCAGAATTCTTCTCATCACAATGTTCCATGACCGTGTCATCACAATGCTCCATGGCCATTGTCATCACAATGCTCCGAATTCTTGTCATCACAATGTTCCATGGCCCTGTCATCACAATGCTCCATGGCCATTGTCATCACAATGCTCCCGAATTCTTGTCATCACAATGTTCCATGGCCCTGACATCACAATGCTCCATGGCCCTTGTCATCATAATGTTCCAGAATTCTTCTCATCACAATGTTCCATGACCATGTCATCACAATGGTCCATGGCCCTTCTCAGCACAACGCTCCAGAATTCTTGTCAACACAATGTTCCATGACAGTGTCATCACAATGCTACATGATCCTGGTCATCACAGTTCTCCATGACCTTTGTCATCACAATGCTCTATGTCGCTTTTCATCACAATTCTCAATGACCACTTTAATCACTATGCTCGCTGACCATTTTCATCATATTTCTGAAGAGTCATTACAATACCCCATGGCCCCTTTCTTCACAATGCTCCATGATGCCTGTCATCACAATGCTCCATGGCTTTTGTTATCACAATGCTCCAGGACCAGTTTCATCACAATTCTCCGTCCCCTTTGTCATCATGGTGCACAATGAAACCTTTCATTAAAATGCTCCATGACACTAGTCATCACAATACTCCATGGCCTTTATCGTCACAATGCTCCCATGCACTTTTCATCACGATGTTCCATGAATACTTTCATCACATTGCTCCATGACCATTGTCATCACAATAGTCCATACCCTTGTCAACACAATGCTGCATAATCCCTGTCATCACAATTCTCCATGACTGCTGTCATCACAATAATCCAGGACAATTTTCATCACAGTGCTTCATACCCCCAGTCATCACAGTGCTCCATGATACCTTTCATCACAATTCCTAGATGATCAATGTCATCACAATGCCCCATGACACTTGTCATCACAATTCGATAAGACCCTTGTCATAACAATACTCGATGAACCGTGTCATCACAGTGTTCCAGGACACATGTCATCACAATGCTCCATGGCCCCAGTTATCATATTGTTCCATGATCTCTTTCATCACAATGCTCCATGACCACTGTCATCACCATGCCTCATAACGGCTCTCATCTCAATGCTCCATGGCCCCTTTCATCACAATGCTCCATGAACACTGTCATCACAATGTACCCTGCCCTTTTCATCACAAAGCTCCATGGGCCCTGTCATCACAATGCTCCAGAACACTTGTCATCATAATGCTCCATGCCAATGTCATCAAAATGCCCCAGGACACTTGTCATCACAATGTTCCATGGCCCCTGTTATCACAGTGCTCCATGATACCTTTCATCGCAAATCTAGATGACCACTGTCATCACAATGCCCCATGACCGATGACATCACAATTTGCCATGGTCCTTGTCATCACAATGCTCCATGAACCGTGTCATCACAAGGTTCCAGGACACTTGTCATCACAATGATCCAAGATCACATTCATCACAGTGCTCCATGAACCCTGCCATCTCAATGCTCCATAGCCTTTGAATTCACAATGCTCCATGGCCCCTGTAATCACAATGCTCCATGACGCCTTTCATCACAATGCTCCAAGACCGCTGTCAACACAATGCCCCATGATGCCTGCCATCAAAAATCTCCATGGCCTCTCTTACCAAAGAGATCCATGATCCCTGTCAGCACAATGTTCCATGACAGTTTTTGTCAAAATACTAAATGTCCTGTCTCATCACAGCGTTCTCTGCCCATATCATCACAATGTTCCTTGTCACCTTTAATCACAATGCTCCATACCCTTTCACCACAATGCTCCAGAAATCTTGTCATCGCAATGTTCCTTGATCGAGTCATCACAATTCTCCATGAACCTTGTCATCACAATTCTCCAGAATTCTTGTCATCACAATGTTCCATGGCCGTGTCATCACAATGCTCCATGGCCCTTGTCATGACAATGCTCCAGAATTCTTCTCATCACAATGTTCCATGGCCGTGTCATCACAATGCTCCATGGCCATTGTCATCACAATGCTCCAGAATTCTTGTCATCTCAATGTTCCATGACCGTGTCATCACAATGCTCCATGGCCCTTGTCATGACAATGCTCCAGAATTCTTCTCATCTCAATGTTCCATGACCGTGTCATCACAATGCGCCATGGCCCTTGTCATCACAATGCTGCAGAATTCTTGTCATCACAATGTTCCATGGCCGTGTCATCACAATGCTCCATGACCATTGTCATCACAATACTCCAGAATTCTTGTCATCACAATGTTCCATGACCATGTCACCACAATGGTCCATGGCCCTTCTCAGCACAATGCTCCAGAATTCTTGTCATCACAATGTTCCATGACCGTGTCATCACAATGCTACATGACCCTGGTCATCACAGTTCTCCATGACCTTTGTCATCACAATGCTCTATGTCGCTTTTCATCACAATTCTCAATGACCACTTTAATCACTATGCTCGCTGACCATTTTCATCATATTTCTCTAGTGTCATTACAATACCCCATGGCCCCTTTCTTCACAATGCTCCATGATGCCTGTCATCACAATGCTCCATGGCTTTTGTTATCACAATGCTCCAGGACCAGTTTCATCACAATTCTCCGTCCCCTTTGTCATCATGGTGCACAATGAAACCTTTCATTAAAATGCTCCATGACACTAGTCATCACAATACTCCATGGCCTTTATCGTCACAATGCTCCCATGCACTTTTCATCACGATGTTCCATGAATACTTTCATCACATTGCTCCATGACCATTGTCATCACAATAGTCCATACCCTTGTCAACACAATGCTGCATAATCCCTGTCATCACAATTCTCCATGACTGCTGTCATCACAATAATCCAGGACAATTTTCATCACAGTGCTTCATGCCCCCAGTCATCACAGTGCTCCATGATACCTTTCATCACAATTCCTAGATGATCAATGTCATCACAATGCCCCATGACACTTGTCATCACAATTCGATATGACCCTTGTCATAACAATACTCGATGAACCGTGTCATCACAGTGTTCCAGGACACATGTCATCACAATGCTCCATGGCCCCTGTTATCATATTGCTCCATGATCTCTTTCATCACAATGCTCCATGACCACTGTCATCACCATGCCTCATAACAGCTCTCATCTCAATGCTCCATGGCCACTTTCATCACAATGCTCCATGAACACTGTCATCACAATGTACCCTGCCCTTTTCATCACAAAGCTCCATGGGCCCTGTCATCACAATGCTCCAGAACACTTGTCATCATAATGCTCCATGCCAATGTCATCAAAATGCCCCATGACACTTGTCATCACAATGCTCCATGGCCTTTGTCATCACAATGTTCCATGGCCCCTGTTATCACAGTGCTCCATGATACCTTTCATCGCAAATCTAGATGACCACTGTCATCACAATGCCCCATGACCGATGACATCACAATTTGCCATGGTCCTTGTCATCACAATGCTCCATGAACCGTGTCATCACAAGGTTCCAGGACACTTGTCATCACAATGATCCAAGATCACATTCATCACAGTGCTCCATGAACCCTGCCATCTCAATGCTCCATAGCCTTTGAATTCACAATGCTCCATGGCCCCTGTAATCACAATGCTCCATGACGCCTTTCATCGCAATGCTCCAAGACCGCTGTCAACACAATGCCCCATGATGCCTGCCATCACAAATCTCCATGGCCTCTCTTACCAAAGAGCTCCATGATCCCTGTCAGCACAATGTTCCATGACAGTTTTCGTCACAATACTAAATGTCCTGTCTCATCACAGCGTTCTCTGCCCATATCATCACAATGTTCCTTGTCACCTTTAATCACAATGCTCCATACCCTTTCACCACAATGCTCCAGAAATCTTGTCATCGCAATGTTCCTTGATCGAGTCATCACAATTCTCCATGAACCTTGTCATCACAATTCTCCAGAATTCTTGTCATCACAATGTTCCATGGCCGTGTCATCACAATGCTCCATGGCCCTTGTCATGACAATGCTCCAGAATTCTTCTCATCACAATGTTCCATGGCCGTGTCATCACAATGCTCCATGGCCATTGTCATCACAATGCTCCAGAATTCTTGTCATCACAATGTTCCATGGCCGTGTCATCACAATGCTCCATGGCCCTTGTCAGCACAATGCTCCACAATACTTCTCATCACAATGTTCCATGACCGTGTCATCACAATGCTCCATGGCGCTTGTCATCACAATGCTCCAGAATTCTTGTCATCACAATGTTCCATGACCGTGTCATCACAATGCTCCATGGCCCTTGTCATCACAATGCTGCAGAATTCTTGTCATCACAATGTTCCATAACCGTGTCATCACAATGCTCCATGACCCTTGTCATCACAATGCTCCAGAATTCTTCTCATCACAATGTTCCATGACTGTGTCATCACAATGCTCCATGGCCCTTGTCATCACAATGCTCCAGAATTCATGTCATCACAATGTTCCATGACCGTGTCATCACAATGCTCCATGGCCCTTGTCATGACAATGCTCCAGAATTCTTCTCATCACAATGATCCATGACCGTGTCAACACAATGCTCCATGGCCACTGTCATCACAATGCTCCAGAATTCTTGTCATCACAATGTTCCATGGCCGTGTCATCACAATGCTCCATGGCCCTTGTCATCATAATGCTCCAGAATTCTTGTCATTACTATATTCCATGAACGTGTCATCATAATGCTCTATGGCGCTTGTCATCAGAATGCTCCAGAATTCTTGGCATCACAATGCTCCATGACCGTGTCATCAAAATGCTCCATCGCCTTTGTCATCAGAATGCTCCAGAATTCTTGTCATCACAATGTTCCATGACCGTGTCATCACAATGCTCCATGGACCTTGTCAGCACAATGCTCCAGAATTCTTGTCATCACAATGTTCCATGGCCGTGTCATCACAATGCTCCATGGCCCTTGTCATCATAATGCTCCAGAATTCTTCTCATCACAATGATCCATGACCGTATCATCACAATGCTCCATGGCCCTTTCCATCGCAATGCTGCAGAATTCTTGTCATCACAATGTTCCATGACCGTGTCATCACAATGATCCAAAATTCTTGTCATCACAATGTTCCATGACCATGTCATCACAATGGTCCATGGCCCTTGTCAGCACAATGCTCCAGACTTCTTGTCATCACAATGTTCCATGACCGTGTCATCACAATGCTCCATCGCCTTTGTCATCAGAATGCTCCAGAATTCTTGTCATCACAATGTTCCATGACCGTGTCATCCCAATGCTCCATGGCCCTTGTCAGCACAATGCTCCAGAATTCTTCTCATCACAATGTTCCATGACCGTGTCATCACAATGCTCCATGGCCATTGTCATCACAATGCTCCAGAATTCTTGTCATCACAATGTTGCATGGCCGTGTCATCACAATGCTCCATGGCCCTTGTCATCATAATGCTCCAGAATTCTTGTCATCACAATGTTCCATGACCGTGTCATCACAATGCTCCATGGCCCTTGTCAGCACAATGTTCCATGACACTTTTTGTCACAATACTCCATGACCACTGTCATCACAGAGTTTTCTGCCCATATCATCACAATGTTCCTTGTCACCTTTAATCACAACGCTCCATGCCCTTTCATCACAATGCTCCATAAATCTTTTTCATCGCAATGTTCCTTGACTGTGTCATCACAATGCTCCATGGCCGTCATCAGCACAATGCTCCAGAATTCTTGTCATCACAATGTTCCATGACCGTGTCATCACAATGCTCCATGACCCTTGTCATCACAATACTCCAGAATTCTTGTCATCACAATGTTCCATGACCATGTCATCACAATGGTCCATGGCCCTTCTCAGCACAACGCTCCAGAATTCTTGTCATCACAATGTTCCATGACCGTGTCATCACAATGCTACATGATCCTGGTCATCACAGTTCTCCATGACCTTTGTCATCACAATGCTCTATGTCGCTTTTCATCACAATTCTCAATGACCACTTTAATCACTATGCTCGCTGACCATTTTCATCATATTTCTCTAGTGTCATTACAATACCCCATGACCCCTTTCTTCACAATGCTCCATGATGCCTGTCATCACAATGCTCCATGGCTTTTGTTATCACAATGCTCCAGGACCAGTTTCATCACAATTCTCCGTCCCCTTTGTCATCATGGTGCACAATGAAACCTTTCATTAAAATGCTCCATGACACTAGTCATCACAATACTCCATGGCCTTTATCGTCACAATGCTCCCATGCACTTTTCATCACGATGTTCCATGAATACTTTCATCACATTGCTCCATGACCATTGTCATCACAATAGTCCATACCCTTGTCAACACAATGCTGCATAATCCCTGTCATCACAATTCTCCATGACTGCTGTCATCACAATAATCCAGGACAATTTTCATCACAGTGCTTCATACCCCCAGTCATCACAGTGCTCCATGATACCTTTCATCACAATTCCTAGATGATCAATGTCATCACAATGCCCCATGACACTTGTCATCACAATTCGATATGACCCTTGTCATCACAATACTCGATGAACCGTGTCATCACAGTGTTCCAGGACACATGTCATCACAATGCTCCATGGCCCCTGTTATCATATTGCTCCATGATCTCTTTCATCACAATGCTCCATGACCACTGTCATCACCATGCCTCATAACGGCTCTCATCTCAATGCTCCATGGCCCCTTTCATCACAATGCTCCATGAACCCTGTCATCACAATGTACCCTGCCCTTTTCATCACAAAGCTCCATGGGCCCTGTCATCACAATGCTCCAGAACACTTGTCATCATAATGCTCCATGCCAATGTCATCAAAATGCCCCATGACACTTGTCATCACAATGCTCCATGGCCTTTGTCATCACAATGTTCCATGGCCCCTGTTATCACAGTGCTCCATGATACCTTTCATCGCAAATCTAGATGACCACTGTCATCACAATGCCCCATGACCGATGACATCACAATTTGCCATGGTCCTTGTCATCACAATGCTCCATGAACCGTGTCATCACAAGGTTCCAGGACACTTGTCATCACAATGATCCAAGATCACATTCATCACAGTGCTCCATGAACCCTGCCATCTCAATGCTCCATAGCCTTTGAATTCACAATGCTCCATGGCCCCTGTAATCACAATGCTCCATGACGCCTTTCATCACAATGCTCCAAGACCGCTGTCAACACAATGCCCCATGATGCCTGCCATCAAAAATCTCCATGGCCTCTCTTACCAAAGAGATCCATGATCCCTGTCAGCACAATGTTCCATGACAGTTTTTGTCAAAATACTAAATGTCCTGTCTCATCACAGCGTTCTCTGCCCATATCATCACAATGTTCCTTGTCACCTTTAATCACAATGCTCCATACCCTTTCACCACAATGCTCCAGAAATCTTGTCATCGCAATGTTCCTTGATCGAGTCATCACAATTCTCCATGAACCTTGTCATCACAATTCTCCAGAATTCTTGTCATCACAATGTTCCATGGCCGTGTCATCACAATGCTCCATGGCCCTTGTCATGACAATGCTCCAGAATTCTTCTCATCACAATGTTCCATGGCCGTGTCATCACAATGCTCCATGGCCATTGTCATCACAATGCTCCAGAATTCTTGTCATCTCAATGTTCCATGACCGTGTCATCACAATGCTCCATGGCCCTTGTCATGACAATGCTCCAGAATTCTTCTCATCTCAATGTTCCATGACCGTGTCATCACAATGCGCCATGGCCCTTGTCATCACAATGCTGCAGAATTCTTGTCATCACAATGTTCCATGGCCGTGTCATCACAATGCTCCATGACCATTGTCATCACAATACTCCAGAATTCTTGTCATCACAATGTTCCATGACCATGTCACCACAATGGTCCATGGCCCTTCTCAGCACAATGCTCCAGAATTCTTGTCATCACAATGTTCCATGACCGTGTCATCACAATGCTACATGACCCTGGTCATCACAGTTCTCCATGACCTTTGTCATCACAATGCTCTATGTCGCTTTTCATCACAATTCTCAATGACCACTTTAATCACTATGCTCGCTGACCATTTTCATCATATTTCTCTAGTGTCATTACAATACCCCATGGCCCCTTTCTTCACAATGCTCCATGATGCCTGTCATCACAATGCTCCATGGCTTTTGTTATCACAATGCTCCAGGACCAGTTTCATCACAATTCTCCGTCCCCTTTGTCATCATGGTGCACAATGAAACCTTTCATTAAAATGCTCCATGACACTAGTCATCACAATACTCCATGGCCTTTATCGTCACAATGCTCCCATGCACTTTTCATCACGATGTTCCATGAATACTTTCATCACATTGCTCCATGACCATTGTCATCACAATAGTCCATACCCTTGTCAACACAATGCTGCATAATCCCTGTCATCACAATTCTCCATGACTGCTGTCATCACAATAATCCAGGACAATTTTCATCACAGTGCTTCATGCCCCCAGTCATCACAGTGCTCCATGATACCTTTCATCACAATTCCTAGATGATCAATGTCATCACAATGCCCCATGACACTTGTCATCACAATTCGATATGACCCTTGTCATAACAATACTCGATGAACCGTGTCATCACAGTGTTCCAGGACACATGTCATCACAATGCTCCATGGCCCCTGTTATCATATTGCTCCATGATCTCTTTCATCACAATGCTCCATGACCACTGTCATCACCATGCCTCATAACAGCTCTCATCTCAATGCTCCATGGCCACTTTCATCACAATGCTCCATGAACACTGTCATCACAATGTACCCTGCCCTTTTCATCACAAAGCTCCATGGGCCCTGTCATCACAATGCTCCAGAACACTTGTCATCATAATGCTCCATGCCAATGTCATCAAAATGCCCCATGACACTTGTCATCACAATGCTCCATGGCCTTTGTCATCACAATGTTCCATGGCCCCTGTTATCACAGTGCTCCATGATACCTTTCATCGCAAATCTAGATGACCACTGTCATCACAATGCCCCATGACCGATGACATCACAATTTGCCATGGTCCTTGTCATCACAATGCTCCATGAACCGTGTCATCACAAGGTTCCAGGACACTTGTCATCACAATGATCCAAGATCACATTCATCACAGTGCTCCATGAACCCTGCCATCTCAATGCTCCATAGCCTTTGAATTCACAATGCTCCATGGCCCCTGTAATCACAATGCTCCATGACGCCTTTCATCGCAATGCTCCAAGACCGCTGTCAACACAATGCCCCATGATGCCTGCCATCACAAATCTCCATGGCCTCTCTTACCAAAGAGCTCCATGATCCCTGTCAGCACAATGTTCCATGACAGTTTTCGTCACAATACTAAATGTCCTGTCTCATCACAGCGTTCTCTGCCCATATCATCACAATGTTCCTTGTCACCTTTAATCACAATGCTCCATACCCTTTCACCACAATGCTCCAGAAATCTTGTCATCGCAATGTTCCTTGATCGAGTCATCACAATTCTCCATGAACCTTGTCATCACAATTCTCCAGAATTCTTGTCATCACAATGTTCCATGGCCGTGTCATCACAATGCTCCATGGCCCTTGTCATGACAATGCTCCAGAATTCTTCTCATCACAATGTTCCATGGCCGTGTCATCACAATGCTCCATGGCCATTGTCATCACAATGCTCCAGAATTCTTGTCATCACAATGTTCCATGGCCGTGTCATCACAATGCTCCATGGCCCTTGTCAGCACAATGCTCCACAATACTTCTCATCACAATGTTCCATGACCGTGTCATCACAATGCTCCATGGCGCTTGTCATCACAATGCTCCAGAATTCTTGTCATCACAATGTTCCATGACCGTGTCATCACAATGCTCCATGGCCCTTGTCATCACAATGCTGCAGAATTCTTGTCATCACAATGTTCCATAACCGTGTCATCACAATGCTCCATGACCCTTGTCATCACAATGCTCCAGAATTCTTCTCATCACAATGTTCCATGACTGTGTCATCACAATGCTCCATGGCCCTTGTCATCACAATGCTCCAGAATTCATGTCATCACAATGTTCCATGACCGTGTCATCACAATGCTCCATGGCCCTTGTCATGACAATGCTCCAGAATTCTTCTCATCACAATGATCCATGACCGTGTCAACACAATGCTCCATGGCCACTGTCATCACAATGCTCCAGAATTCTTGTCATCACAATGTTCCATGGCCGTGTCATCACAATGCTCCATGGCCCTTGTCATCATAATGCTCCAGAATTCTTGTCATTACTATATTCCATGAACGTGTCATCATAATGCTCTATGGCGCTTGTCATCAGAATGCTCCAGAATTCTTGGCATCACAATGCTCCATGACCGTGTCATCAAAATGCTCCATCGCCTTTGTCATCAGAATGCTCCAGAATTCTTGTCATCACAATGTTCCATGACCGTGTCATCACAATGCTCCATGGACCTTGTCAGCACAATGCTCCAGAATTCTTGTCATCACAATGTTCCATGGCCGTGTCATCACAATGCTCCATGGCCCTTGTCATCATAATGCTCCAGAATTCTTCTCATCACAATGATCCATGACCGTATCATCACAATGCTCCATGGCCCTTTCCATCGCAATGCTGCAGAATTCTTGTCATCACAATGTTCCATGACCGTGTCATCACAATGATCCAAAATTCTTGTCATCACAATGTTCCATGACCATGTCATCACAATGGTCCATGGCCCTTGTCAGCACAATGCTCCAGACTTCTTGTCATCACAATGTTCCATGACCGTGTCATCACAATGCTCCATCGCCTTTGTCATCAGAATGCTCCAGAATTCTTGTCATCACAATGTTCCATGACCGTGTCATCCCAATGCTCCATGGCCCTTGTCAGCACAATGCTCCAGAATTCTTCTCATCACAATGTTCCATGACCGTGTCATCACAATGCTCCATGGCCATTGTCATCACAATGCTCCAGAATTCTTGTCATCACAATGTTGCATGGCCATGTCATCACAATGCTCCATGGCCCTTGTCATCATAATGCTCCAGAATTCTTGTCATCACAATGTTCCATGACCGTGTCATCACAATGCTCCATGGCCCTTGTCAGCACAATGTTCCATGACACTTTTTGTCACAATACTCCATGACCACTGTCATCACAGAGTTTTCTGCCCATATCATCACAATGTTCCTTGTCACCTTTAATCACAACGCTCCATGCCCTTTCATCACAATGCTCCATAAATCTTTTTCATCGCAATGTTCCTTGACTGTGTCATCACAATGCTCCATGGCCGTCATCAGCACAATGCTCCAGAATTCTTGTCATCACAATGTTCCATGACCGTGTCATCACAATGCTCCATGACCCTTGTCATCACAATACTCCAGAATTCTTGTCATCACAATGTTCCATGACCATGTCATCACAATGGTCCATGGCCCTTCTCAGCACAACGCTCCAGAATTCTTGTCATCACAATGTTCCATGACCGTGTCATCACAATGCTACATGATCCTGGTCATCACAGTTCTCCATGACCTTTGTCATCACAATGCTCTATGTCGCTTTTCATCACAATTCTCAATGACCACTTTAATCACTATGCTCGCTGACCATTTTCATCATATTTCTCTAGTGTCATTACAATACCCCATGACCCCTTTCTTCACAATGCTCCATGATGCCTGTCATCACAATGCTCCATGGCTTTTGTTATCACAATGCTCCAGGACCAGTTTCATCACAATTCTCCGTCCCCTTTGTCATCATGGTGCACAATGAAACCTTTCATTAAAATGCTCCATGACACTAGTCATCACAATACTCCATGGCCTTTATCGTCACAATGCTCCCATGCACTTTTCATCACGATGTTCCATGAATACTTTCATCACATTGCTCCATGACCATTGTCATCACAATAGTCCATACCCTTGTCAACACAATGCTGCATAATCCCTGTCATCACAATTCTCCATGACTGCTGTCATCACAATAATCCAGGACAATTTTCATCACAGTGCTTCATACCCCCAGTCATCACAGTGCTCCATGATACCTTTCATCACAATTCCTAGATGATCAATGTCATCACAATGCCCCATGACACTTGTCATCACAATTCGATATGACCCTTGTCATCACAATACTCGATGAACCGTGTCATCACAGTGTTCCAGGACACATGTCATCACAATGCTCCATGGCCCCTGTTATCATATTGCTCCATGATCTCTTTCATCACAATGCTCCATGACCACTGTCATCACCATGCCTCATAACGGCTCTCATCTCAATGCTCCATGGCCCCTTTCATCACAATGCTCCATGAACCCTGTCATCACAATGTACCCTGCCCTTTTCATCACAAAGCTCCATGGGCCCTGTCATCACAATGCTCCAGAACACTTGTCATCATAATGCTCCATGCCAATGTCATCAAAATGCCCCATGACACTTGTCATCACAATGCTCCATGGCCTTTGTCATCACAATGTTCCATGGCCCCTGTTATCACAGTGCTCCATGATACCTTTCATCGCAAATCTAGATGACCACTGTCATCACAATGCCCCATGACCGATGACATCACAATTTGCCATGGTCCTTGTCATCACAATGCTCCATGAACCGTGTCATCACAAGGTTCCAGGACACTTGTCATCACAATGATCCAAGATCACATTCATCACAGTGCTCCATGAACCCTGCCATCTCAATGCTCCATAGCCTTTGAATTCACAATGCTCCATGGCCCCTGTAATCACAATGCTCCATGACGCCTTTCATCACAATGCTCCAAGACCGCTGTCAACACAATGCCCCATGATGCCTGCCATCACAAATCTCCATGGCCTCTCTTACCAAAGAGCTCCATGATCCCTGTCAGCACAATGTTCCATGACAGTTTTTGTCACAATACTAAATGTCCTGTCTCATCACAGCGTTCTCTGCCCATATCATCACAATGTTCCTTGTCACCTTTAATCACAATGCTCCATACCCTTTCACCACAATGCTCCAGAAATCTTGTCATCGTAATGTTCCTTGATCGAGTCATCACAATTCTCCATGAACCTTGTCATCACAATTCTCCAGAATTCTTGTCATCACAATGTTCCATGGCCGTGTCATCACAATGCTCCATGGCCCTTGTCATGACAATGCTCCAGAATTCTTCTCATCACAATGTTCCATGGCCGTGTCATCACAATGCTCCATGGCCATTGTCATCACAATGCTCCAGAATTCTTGTCATCACAATGTTCCATGGCCGTGTCATCACAATGCTCCATGGCCATTGTCATCATAATGCTCCAGAATTCTTGTTATCTCAATGTTCCATGACCGTGTCATCACAATGCGCCATGGCCCTTGTCATCACAATGCTGCAGAATTCTTGACATCACAATGTTCCATGGCCATGTCATCACAATGCTCCATGGCCCTGGTCATCATAATGCTCCAGAATTCTTGTCATCACAATGTTCCATGACCGTGTCATCACAATGCTCCATGGCCCTTGTCAGCACAATGCTCCAGAATTCTTGTCATCACAATGTTCCATGACCGTGTCAACACAATGCTCCAGGGCCCTTTTCATCATAATGCTCCAGAATTCTTTTCATCACAATGTTCCATGGCCGTGTCATCACAATGCTCCATGGCCCTTGTCATCGCAATGCTGCAGAATTCTTGTCATCACAATGTTCCATGACCGTGTCATCACAATGCTCCATGGCCCTTGTCATGACAATGCTCCAGAATTCTTCTCATCACAATGTTCCATGACCGTGTCTTCACAATGCTCCATGGCCCTTGTCAGCACAATGTTCCATGACACTTTTTGTCCCAATACTCCATGACCACTGTCATCACAGAGTTCTCTACCCATATCATCACAATGTTCCTTGTAACCTTTAATCACAATGCTCCATGCCCTTTCATCACAATGCTCCAGAAATATTGTCGTCGCAATATTCCTTGACCATGTCATCACAATGCTCCATGACCCTTGTCATCACATTGATCCAGAATTCTTCTCATCACAATGTTCCATGACCGTGTCATCACAATGCTACATGGCCCTTGTCATCACAATGCTGCAGAATTCTTGTCATCACAATGTTCCATGACCGTGTCATCACAATGCTCCAAGACCCTTGTCATCACAATGCTCGAGAATTCTTGTCATCACAATATTCCATGAACGTATCATCACAATGCTCCATGGCACTTGTCAGCACAATGCTCCAGAATTCTTCTCATCACTATGTTCCATGACCGTGTCATCACAATGCTCCATGGCCCTTGTCCGCACAATGCTCCAGAATTCTTGTCATCACAATGTTCCATGACCATGTCATCACAATGCTCCATGGCCCTTGTCATGACAATACTCCAGAATTCTTCTCATCACAATGTTCCATGACCGTGTCATCACAATGCCCCATGGCCCTTGTCATGACAATGCTCCAGAATTCTTCTCATCACAATGTTCCATGACCGTGTCATCACAATGCTCCATGGCCATTGTCATCACAATGCTCCAGAATTCTTGTCATCACAATGTTCCATGGCCGTGTCATCACAATGCTCCATGGCCCTTGTCATCACAATGCTCCAGAATTCTTGTCATCACAATGTTCAATGACCGTGTCATCACAATGCTCCATGGCCCTTGTCATGACAATGCTTCAGAATTCTTGTCATCACAATGTTCCATGGCCGTGTCATCACAATGCTCCATGGCCCTTGTCATCACAATGCTCCAGAATTATTGTCATCACAATGTTCAATGACCGTGTCATCACAATGCTCCATGGCCCTTGTCATGACAATGCTCCAGAATTCTTCTCATCACAATGTTCCATGACCATGTCATCACAATGCTCCATGGCCATTGTCATCACAATGCTCCCGAATTCTTGTCATCACAATGTTCCATGGCCCTGACATCACAATGCTCCATGGCCCTTGTCATCATAATGTTCCAGAATTCTTCTCATCACAATGTTCCATGACCATGTCATCACAATGGTCCATGGCCCTTCTCAGCACAACGCTCCAGAATTCTTGTCAACACAATGTTCCATGACAGTGTCATCACAATGCTACATGATCCTGGTCATCACAGTTCTCCATGACCTTTGTCATCACAATGCTCTATGTCGCTTTTCATCACAATTCTCAATGACCACTTTAATCACTATGCTCGCTGACCATTTTCATCATATTTCTGAAGTGTCATTACAATACCCCATGGCCCCTTTCTTCACAATGCTCCATGATGCCTGTCATCACAATGCTCCATGGCTTTTGTTATCACAATGCTCCAGGACCAGTTTCATCACAATTCTCCGTCCCCTTTGTCATCATGGTGCACAATGAAACCTTTCATTAAAATGCTCCATGACACTAGTCATCACAATACTCCATGGCCTTTATCGTCACAATGCTCCCATGCACTTTTCATCACGATGTTCCATGAATACTTTCATCACATTGCTCCATGACCATTGTCATCACAATAGTCCATACCCTTGTCAACACAATGCTGCATAATCCCTGTCATCACAATTCTCCATGACTGCTGTCATCACAATAATCCAGGACAATTTTCATCACAGTGCTTCATACCCCCAGTCATCACAGTGCTCCATGATACCTTTCATCACAATTCCTAGATGATCAATGTCATCACAATGCCCCATGACACTTGTCATCACAATTCGATAAGACCCTTGTCATAACAATACTCGATGAACCGTGTCATCACAGTGTTCCAGGACACATGTCATCACAATGCTCCATGGCCCCGGTTATCATATTGTTCCATGATCTCTTTCATCACAATGCTCCATGACCACTGTCATCACCATGCCTCATAACGGCTCTCATCTCAATGCTCCATGGCCCCTTTCATCACAATGCTCCATGAACACTGTCATCACAATGTACCCTGCCCTTTTCATCACAAAGCTCCATGGGCCCTGTCATCACAATGCTCCAGAACACTTGTCATCATAATGCTCCATGCCAATGTCATCAAAATGCCCCAGGACACTTGTCATCACAATGTTCCATGGCCCCTGTTATCACAGTGCTCCATGATACCTTTCATCGCAAATCTAGATGACCACTGTCATCACAATGCCCCATGACCGATGACATCATAATTTGCCATGGTCCTTGTCATCACAATGCTCCATGAACCGTGTCATCACAAGGTTCCAGGACACTTGTCATCACAATGATCCAAGATCACATTCATCACAGTGCTCCATGAACCCTGCCATCTCAATGCTCCATAGCCTTTGAATTCACAATGCTCCATGGCCCCTGTAATCACAATGCTCCATGACGCCTTTCATCACAATGCTCCAAGACCGCTGTCAACACAATGCCCCATGATGCCTGCCATCAAAAATCTCCATGGCCTCTCTTACCAAAGAGATCCATGATCCCTGTCAGCACAATGTTCCATGACAGTTTTTGTCAAAATACTAAATGTCCTGTCTCATCACAGCGTTCTCTGCCCATATCATCACAATGTTCCTTGTCACCTTTAATCACAATGCTCCATACCCTTTCACCACAATGCTCCAGAAATCTTGTCATCGCAATGTTCCTTGATCGAGTCATCACAATTCTCCATGAACCTTGTCATCACAATTCTCCAGAATTCTTGTCATCACAATGTTCCATGGCCGTGTCATCACAATGCTCCATGGCCCTTGTCATGACAATGCTCCAGAATTCTTCTCATCACAATGTTCCATGGCCGTGTCATCACAATGCTCCATGGCCATTGTCATCACAATGCTCCAGAATTCTTGTCATCTCAATGTTCCATGACCGTGTCATCACAATGCTCCATGGCCCTTGTCATGACAATGCTCCAGAATTCTTCTCATCTCAATGTTCCATGACCGTGTCATCACAATGCGCCATGGCCCTTGTCATCACAATGCTGCAGAATTCTTGTCATCACAATGTTCCATGGCCGTGTCATCACAATGCTCCATGACCATTGTCATCACAATACTCCAGAATTCTTGTCATCACAATGTTCCATGACCATGTCACCACAATGGTCCATGGCCCTTCTCAGCACAATGCTCCAGAATTCTTGTCATCACAATGTTCCATGACCGTGTCATCACAATGCTACATGACCCTGGTCATCACAGTTCTCCATGACCTTTGTCATCACAATGCTCTATGTCGCTTTTCATCACAATTCTCAATGACCACTTTAATCACTATGCTCGCTGACCATTTTCATCATATTTCTCTAGTGTCATTACAATACCCCATGGCCCCTTTCTTCACAATGCTCCATGATGCCTGTCATCACAATGCTCCATGGCTTTTGTTATCACAATGCTCCAGGACCAGTTTCATCACAATTCTCCGTCCCCTTTGTCATCATGGTGCACAATGAAACCTTTCATTAAAATGCTCCATGACACTAGTCATCACAATACTCCATGGCCTTTATCGTCACAATGCTCCCATGCACTTTTCATCACGATGTTCCATGAATACTTTCATCACATTGCTCCATGACCATTGTCATCACAATAGTCCATACCCTTGTCAACACAATGCTGCATAATCCCTGTCATCACAATTCTCCATGACTGCTGTCATCACAATAATCCAGGACAATTTTCATCACAGTGCTTCATGCCCCCAGTCATCACAGTGCTCCATGATACCTTTCATCACAATTCCTAGATGATCAATGTCATCACAATGCCCCATGACACTTGTCATCACAATTCGATATGACCCTTGTCATCACAATACTCGATGAACCGTGTCATCACAGTGTTCCAGGACACATGTCATCACAATGCTCCATGGCCCCTGTTGTCATATTGCTCCATGATCTCTTTCATCACAATGCTCCATGACCACTGTCATCACCATGCCTCATAACGGCTCTCATCTCAATGCTCCATGGCCACTTTCATCACAATGCTCCATGAACACTGTCATCACAATGTACCCTGCCCTTTTCATCACAAAGCTCCATGGGCCCTGTCATCACAATGCTCCAGAACACTTGTCATCATAATGCTCCATGCCAATGTCATCAAAATGCCCCATGACACTTGTCATCACAATGCTCCATGGCCTTTGTCATCACAATGTTCCATGGCCCCTGTTATCACAGTGCTCCATGATACCTTTCATCGCAAATCTAGATGACCACTGTCATCACAATGCCCCATGACCGATGACATCACAATTTGCCATGGTCCTTGTCATCACAATGCTCCATGAACCGTGTCATCACAAGGTTCCAGGACACTTGTCATCACAATGATCCAAGATCACATTCATCACAGTGCTCCATGAACCCTGCCATCTCAATGCTCCATAGCCTTTGAATTCACAATGCTCCATGGCCCCTGTAATCACAATGCTCCATGACGCCTTTCATCGCAATGCTCCAAGACCGCTGTCAACACAATGCCCCATGATGCCTGCCATCACAAATCTCCATGGCCTCTCTTACCAAAGAGCTCCATGATCCCTGTCAGCACAATGTTCCATGACAGTTTTCGTCACAATACTAAATGTCCTGTCTCATCACAGCGTTCTCTGCCCATATCATCACAATGTTCCTTGTCACCTTTAATCACAATGCTCCATACCCATTCACCACAATGCTCCAGAAATCTTGTCATCGCAATGTTCCTTGATCGAGTCATCACAATTCTCCATGAACCTTGTCATCACAATTCTCCAGAATTCTTGTCATCACAATGTTCCATGGCCGTGTCATCACAATGCTCCATGGCACTTGTCATGACAGTGCTCCAGAATTCTTCTCATCACAATGTTCCATGGCCGTGTCATCACAATGCTCCATGGCCATTGTCATCCCAATGCTCCAGAATTCTTGTCATCACAATGTTCCATGGCCGTGTCATCACAATGCTCCATGGCCCTTGTCATCATAATGCTCCAGAATTCTTGTCATCTCAATGTTCCATGACCGTGTCATCACAATGCTCCATGGCCCTTGTCATGACAATGCTCCAGAATTCTTCTCATCTCAATGTTCCATGACCATGTCATCACAATGGTCCATGGCCCTTCTCAGCACAATGCTCCAGAATTCTTGTCATCACAATGTTCCATGACCGTGTCATCACAATGCTACATGACCCTGGTCATCACAGTTCTCCATGACCTTTGTCATCACAATGCTCTATGTCGCTTTTCATCACAATTCTCAATGACCACTTTAATCACTATGCTCGCTGACCATTTTCATCATATTTCTCTAGTGTCATTACAATACCCCATGGCCCCTTTCTTCACAATGCTCCATGATGCCTGTCATCACAATGCTCCATGGCTTTTGTTATCACAATGCTCCAGGACCAGTTTCATCACAATTCTCCGTCCCCTTTGTCATCATGGTGCACAATGAAACCTTTCATTAAAATGCTCCATGACACTAGTCATCACAATACTCCATGGCCTTTATCGTCACAATGCTCCCATGCACTTTTCATCACGATGTTCCATGAATACTTTCATCACATTGCTCCATGACCATTGTCATCACAATAGTCCATACCCTTGTCAACACAATGCTGCATAATCCCTGTCATCACAATTCTCCATGACTGCTGTCATCACAATAATCCAGGACAATTTTCATCACAGTGCTTCATGCCCCCAGTCATCACAGTGCTCCATGATACCTTTCATCACAATTCCTAGATGATCAATGTCATCACAATGCCCCATGACACTTGTCATCACAATTCGATATGACCCTTGTCATCACAATACTCGATGAACCGTGTCATCACAGTGTTCCAGGACACATGTCATCACAATGCTCCATGGCCCCTGTTATCATATTGCTCCATGATCTCTTTCATCACAATGCTCCATGACCACTGTCATCACCATGCCTCATAACGGCTCTCATCTCAATGCTCCATGGCCACTTTCATCACAATGCTCCATGAACACTGTCATCACAATGTACCCTGCCCTTTTCATCACAAAGCTCCATGGGCCCTGTCATCACAATGCTCCAGAACACTTGTCATCATAATGCTCCATGCCAATGTCATCAAAATGCCCCATGACACTTGTCATCACAATGCTCCATGGCCTTTGTCATCACAATGTTCCATGGCCCCTGTTATCACAGTGCTCCATGATACCTTTCATCGCAAATCTAGATGACCACTGTCATCACAATGCCCCATGACCGATGACATCACAATTTGCCATGGTCCTTGTCATCACAATGCTCCATGAACCGTGTCATCACAAGGTTCCAGGACACTTGTCATCACAATGATCCAAGATCACATTCATCACAGTGCTCCATGAACCCTGCCATCTCAATGCTCCATAGCCTTTGAATTCACAATGCTCCATGGCCCCTGTAATCACAATGCTCCATGACGCCTTTCATCGCAATGCTCCAAGACCGCTGTCAACACAATGCCCCATGATGCCTGCCATCACAAATCTCCATGGCCTCTCTTACCAAAGAGCTCCATGATCCCTGTCAGCACAATGTTCCATGACAGTTTTCGTCACAATACTAAATGTCCTGTCTCATCACAGCGTTCTCTGCCCATATCATCACAATGTTCCTTGTCACCTTTAATCACAATGCTCCATACCCATTCACCACAATGCTCCAGAAATCTTGTCATCGCAATGTTCCTTGATCGAGTCATCACAATTCTCCATGAACCTTGTCATCACAATTCTCCAGAATTCTTGTCATCACAATGTTCCATGGCCGTGTCATCACAATGCTCCATGGCACTTGTCATGACAGTGCTCCAGAATTCTTCTCATCACAATGTTCCATGGCCGTGTCATCACAATGCTCCATGGCCATTGTCATCCCAATGCTCCAGAATTCTTGTCATCACAATGTTCCATGGCCGTGTCATCACAATGCTCCATGGCCCTTGTCATCATAATGCTCCAGAATTCTTGTCATCTCAATGTTCCATGACCGTGTCATCACAATGCTCCATGGCCCTTGTCATGACAATGCTCCAGAATTCTTCTCATCTCAATGTTCCATGACCATGTCATCACAATGGTCCATGGCCCTTCTCAGCACAATGCTCCAGAATTCTTGTCATCACAATGTTCCATGACCGTGTCATCACAATGCTACATGACCCTGGTCATCACAGTTCTCCATGACCTTTGTCATCACAATGCTCTATGTCGCTTTTCATCACAATTCTCAATGACCACTTTAATCACTATGCTCGCTGACCATTTTCATCATATTTCTCTAGTGTCATTACAATACCCCATGGCCCCTTTCTTCACAATGCTCCATGATGCCTGTCATCACAATGCTCCATGGCTTTTGTTATCACAATGCTCCAGGACCAGTTTCATCACAATTCTCCGTCCCCTTTGTCATCATGGTGCACAATGAAACCTTTCATTAAAATGCTCCATGACACTAGTCATCACAATACTCCATGGCCTTTATCGTCACAATGCTCCCATGCACTTTTCATCACGATGTTCCATGAATACTTTCATCACATTGCTCCATGACCATTGTCATCACAATAGTCCATACCCTTGTCAACACAATGCTGCATAATCCCTGTCATCACAATTCTCCATGACTGCTGTCATCACAATAATCCAGGACAATTTTCATCACAGTGCTTCATGCCCCCAGTCATCACAGTGCTCCATGATACCTTTCATCACAATTCCTAGATGATCAATGTCATCACAATGCCCCATGACACTTGTCATCACAATTCGATATGACCCTTGTCATCACAATACTCAATGAACCGTGTCATCACAGTGTTCCAGGACACATGTCATCACAATGCTCCATGGCCCCTGTTATCATATTGCTCCATGATCTCTTTCATCACAATGCTCCATGACCACTGTCATCACCATGCCTCATAACGGCTCTCATCTCAATGCTCCATGGCCCCTTTCATCACAATGCTCCATGAAACCTCTCATCACAATGTACCCTGCCCTTTTCATCACAAAGCTCCATGGGCCCTGTCATCACAATGCTCCAGAACACTTGTCATCATAATGCTCCATGCCAATGTCATCAAAATGCCCCATGACACTTGTCATCACAATGCTCCATGGCCTTTGTCATCACAATGTTCCATGGCCCCTGTTATCACAGTGCTCCATGATACCTTTCATCGCAAATCTAGATGACCACTGTCATCACAATGCCCCATGACCGATGACATCACAATTTGCCATGGTCCTTGTCATCACAATGCTCCATGAACCGTGTCATCACAAGGTTCCAGGACACTTGTCATCACAATGATCCAAGATCACATTCATCACAGTGCTCCATGAACCCTGCCATCTCAATGCTCCATAGCCTTTGAATTCACAATGCTCCATGGCCCCTGTAATCACAATGCTCCATGACGCCTTTCATCACAATGCTCCAAGACCGCTGTCAACACAATGCCCCATGATGCCTGCCATCACAAATCTCCATGGCCTCTCTTACCAAAGAGATCCATGATCCCTGTCAGCACAATGTTCCATGACAGTTTTTGTCAAAATACTAAATGTCCTGTCTCATCACAGCGTTCTCTGCCCATATCATCACAATGTTCCTTGTCACCTTTAATCACAATGCTCCATACCCTTTCACCACAATGCTCCAGAAATCTTGTCATCGCAATGTTCCTTGATCGAGTCATCACAATTCTCCATAAACCTTGTCATCACAATTCTCCAGAATTCTTGTCATCACAATGTTCCATGGCCGTATCATCACAATGCTCCATGGCCCTTGTCATGACAATGCTCCAGAATTCTTCTCATCACAATGTTCCATGGCCGTGTCATCACAATGCTCCATGGCCATTGTCATCACAATGCTCCAGAATTCTTGTCATCTCAATGTTCCATGACCGTGTCATCACAATGCTCCATGGCCCTTGTCAGCACAATGTTCCATGACACTTTTTGTCACAATACTCCATGACCACTGTCATCACAGAGTTTTCTGCCCATATCATCACAATGTTCCTTGTCACCTTTAATCACAATGCTCCATGCCCTTTCATCACAATGCTCCATAAATCTTTTTCATCGCAATGTTCCTTGACTGTGTCATCACAATGCTCCATGGCCGTCATCAGCACAATGCTCCAGAATTCTTGTCATCACAATGTTCCATGACCGTGTCATCACAATGCTCCATGACCCTTGTCATCACAATACTCCAGAATTCTTGTCATCACAATGTTCCATGACCATGTCATCACAATGGTCCATGGCCCTTCTCAGCACAACGCTCCAGAATTCTTGTCATCACAATGTTCCATGACCGTGTCATCACAATGCTACATGATCCTGGTCATCACAGTTCTCCATGACCTTTGTCATCACAATGCTCTATGTCGCTTTTCATCACAATTCACAATGACCACTTTAATCACTATGCTCGCTGACCATTTTCATCATATTTCTCTAGTGTCATTACAATACCCCATGGCCCCTTTCTTCACAATGCTCCATGATGCCTGTCATCACAATGCTCCATGGCTTTTGTTATCACAATGCTCCAGGACCAGTTTCATCACAATTCTCCGTCCCCTTTGTCATCATGGTGCACAATGAAACCTTTCATTAAAATGCTCCATGACACTAGTCATCACAATACTCCATGGCCTTTATCGTCACAATGCTCCCATGCACTTTTCATCACGATGTTCCATGAATACTTTCATCACATTGCTCCATGACCATTGTCATCACAATAGTCCATACCCTTGTCAACACAATGCTGCATAATCCCTGTCATCACAATTCTCCATGACTGCTGTCATCACAATAATCCAGGACAATTTTCATCACAGTGCTTCATACCCCCAGTCATCACAGTGCTCCATGATACCTTTCATCACAATTCCTAGATGATCAATGTCATCACAATGCCCCATGACACTTGCCATCACAATTCGATATGACCCTTGTCATCACAATACTCGATGAACCGTGTCATCACAGTGTTCCAGGACACATGTCATCACAATGCTCCATGGCCCCTGTTATCATATTGCTCCATGATCTCTTTCATCACAATGCTCGATGACCACTGTCATCACCATGCCTCATAACGGCTCTCATCTCAATGCTCCATGGCCCCTTTCATCACAATGCTCCATGAACCCTGTCATCACAATGTACCCTGCCCTTTTCATCACAAAGCTCCATGGGCCCTGTCATCACAATGCTCCAGAACACTTGTCATCATAATGCTCCATGCCAATGTCATCAAAATGCCCCATGACACTTGTCATCACAATGCTCCATGGCCTTTGTCATCACAATGTTCCATGGCCCCTGTTATCACAGTGCTCCATGATACCTTTCATCGCAAATCTAGATGACCACTGTCATCACAATGCCCCATGACCGATGACATCACAATTTGCCATGGTCCTTGTCATCACAATGCTCCATGAACCGTGTCATCACAAGGTTCCAGGACACTTGTCATCACAATGATCCAAGATCACATTCATCACAGTGCTCCATGAAACCTGCCATCTCAATGCTCCATAGCCTTTGAATTCACAATGCTCCATGGCCCCTGTAATCACAATGCTCCATGACGCCTTTCATCACAATGCTCCAAGACCGCTGTCAACACAATGCCCCATGATGCCTGCCATCACAAATCTCCATGGCCTCTCTTACCAAAGAGCTCCATGATCCCTGTCAGCACAATGTTCCATGACAGTTTTTGTCACAATACTAAATGTCCTGTCTCATCACAGCGTTCTCTGCCCATATCATCACAATGTTCCTTGTCACCTTTAATCACAATGCTCCATACCCTTTCACCACAATGCTCCAGAAATCTTGTCATCGTAATGTTCCTTGATCGAGTCATCACAATTCTCCATGAAACTTGTCATCACAATTCTCCAGAATTCTTGTCATCACAATGTTCCATGGCCGTGTCATCACAATGCTCCATGGCCCTTGTCATGACAATGCTCCAGAATTCTTCTCATCACAATGTTCCATGGCCGTGTCATCACAATGCTCCATGGCCATTGTCATCACAATGCTCCAGAATTCTTGTCATCACAATGTTCCATGGCCGTGTCATCACAATGCTCCATGGCCCTTGTCATCATAATGCTCCAGAATTCTTGTTATCTCAATGTTCCATGACCGTGTCATCACAATGCGCCATGGCCCTTGTCATCACAATGCTGCAGAATTCTTGTCATCACAATGTTCCATGGCCGTGTCATCACAATGCTCCATGGCCCTGGTCATCATAATGCTCCAGAATTCTTGTCATCTCAATGTTCCATGACCGTGTCATCACAATGCTCCATGGCTCTTGTCAGCACAATGCTCCAGAATTCTTGTCATCACAATGTTCCATGACCGTGTCAACACAATGCTCCAGGGCCCTTGTCATCATAATGCTCCAGAATTCTTTTCATCACAATGTTCCATGACCGTGTCATCACAATGCTCCATGGCCCTTGTCATGACAATGCTCCAGAATTCTTCTCATCACAATGTTCCATGACCGTGTCATCACAATGCTCCATGGCCCTTGTCAGCACAATGCTCCAGAATTCTTCTCATCAAAATGTTCCATGACCGTGTCATCACAATGCTACATGACCCTGGTCATCACAGTTCTCCATGACCTTTGTCATCATAATGCTCTATGTCACTTTTCATCACAATTCTCAATGACCACTTTAATCACTATGCTCGCTGACCATTTTCATCATATTTCTCTATTGTCATTACAATACCCCATGGCCCCTTTCTTCACAATGCTCCATGATGCCTGTCATCACAATGCTCCATGGCTTTTGTTATCACAATGCTCCAGGACCAGTTTCATCACAATTCTCCATCCCCTTTGTCATCATGGTGCACAATGAAACCTTTCATTAAAATGCTCCATGACCCTAGTCATCACAATACTCCATGGACTTTATCGTCACAATGCTCCCATGCACTTTTCATCACGATGTTCCATGAATACTTTCATAACATTGCTCCATGACCATTGTCATCACAATAGTCCATACCCTTGTCAACACAATGCTGCATAATCCCTGTCATCACAATTCTCCATGACTGCTGTCATCACAATAATCCAGGACAATTTTCATAACAGTGCTTCATGCCCACATTCATCACAGTGCTCCATGATACCTTTCATCACAATTCCTAGATGATTAATGTCATGACAATGCCCCATGAAACCTGTCATCACAATTTGCTATGACCCTTGTCATCACAATACTCGATGAACAATGTCATCACAGTGTTCCAGGACACATGTCATCACAATGATCCAAGTCTACTTCCATCACAATGCTCCAATACCCCTGTCATCACAATGCTCCATGGCCCCTGTTATCATATTGCTCCATGATCTCGTTCATCACAATGCTCCATCACCACTGTCATCACCATGACTCATGACGCCTGTCATCTCAATGCTCCATGGCCCCTTTCATCACAATGCTCCATGACCCAGTCATCACAATGTACCCAGCCCTTTTCATCACAAAGCTCCATGGGCCATGTCATCACAATGCTCCATGCCCTTGTCTTCAAAATGTTCCACAACTCTTGTGATCATAATGCTCCATGCCAATGTCATCAAAATGCCCCATGACACTTGTCATCACAATGCTCCATGGCATTTGAAATCACAATGTTTCATGGCCCCTGTCATCACAGTGCTCCATGATACCTTTCATCACAATTCTAGATGACCACTGTCATCACAATGCCCCATGACAAAAGTCATCAGAATTCACCATGGTCCTTGTCATCACAATGCTCCATGAACTGTGTCATCACAAGGTTCCAGGACACTTGTCATCACAATGATCCATGATCACTTTCACCACAGCGCTCCATGAAGCCTGTAATCACAATGCTCCATAGCCTTTGTATTCACAATGCTCCATGGCCCTTGTAATAACAGTGCTCCATGACCCTTTTCATCACAATGCTCCAAGACCGCTGTCATCACAATGCCCCATGACGCCTGCCATCACAAATCTCCATGGCCTCTCTTACCAAAAAGCTCCAGGATACCGCTCAGCACAATGTTCCATGACACTTTTCATCACAATGCTCCATGACACCTGTCATCACAAAGTTCTCTGCCCATATCATCCCAAAGCTCCTTGTCTCCTTAATCACAATGCTCCATGCGCTTTCATCACAATGCTCCAGAATTCTTGTCATCGCAATGTTCCTTGACCGTGTCATCACAATGCCCCATGGCCCTTGTCATCACAATGCTCCAGAATTCTTCTCATCACAATGTTCCATGACCGTGTCATCACAATGCTCCATAGCCCTTGTCAGCACAATGCTTCAGAATTCTTCTCATCACAATGTTCCATGACCGTGTCATCACAATGCTCCATGGCCCTTGTCAGCACAATGCTCCAGAATTCTTGTTATCACAATGTTCCATGACCGTGTCATCACAATGCTCCATGGCCCTTGTCATCACAATGCTCCAGAATTCTTGTCATCACAATGTTCCATGACCGTGTCATCACAATGCTCCATGGCCCTTGTCATCACAATGCTCCAGAATTCTTCTCATCACTATGTTCCATGACCGTATCATCACAATGCTCCATGGCCCTTGTCAGCACAATGCTCCAGAATTCTTGTTATCACAATGTTCCATGACCGTGTCATCACAATGCTCTATGTCGCTTTTCATCACAATTCTCAATGACCACTTTAATCACTATGCTCGCTGACCATTTTCATCACATTTCTCTATTGTCATTACAATTCCCCATGACCCCTGTCTTCACAATGTTCCATGATGCCTGTCATCACAATGCTCCATGGATTTTGTTATCACAATGCTCCAGGACTAATTTCATCACAATACTCCATACCCCTTGTCATCACGGTGCACAATGAAACCTTTCATTACAATGCTCCATGACACTTGTCATCACAATGCTCCATGTCCTTTATCATCACAATGTTCCCAGGCACTTTTCATCACGATGTTCCATGAAAATTTTCATCACCTTGCTCCATGACTATTGTCATCACAATAGTCCATACCCTTGTCAACACAATGCTGCAGAATCCCTGTCATCACAATTCTCCATGACTGCTGTCATCACAATAATCCAGGATAATTTTCGTAACAATGCTTCATGCCCCCAGTCATCACAGTGTTCCATGATACCTTTCATCACAATTCCTAGATGATCAATGTCATCACAATGCCCCATGACACCTGTCATCAAATTCGCTATGACCCTTGTCATCACAATACTCGATGAACCGTGTCATCACAGTGTTCCAGGACACATGTCATAAAAATGATCCATGACTACTTCCATCACAATGCTCCAATACCCCTGTCATCACAATGCTCCATGGCCCCTGTTTTCATATTGCTCCATGATCTCTTTCATCACAATGCTCCATGACCACTGTCATCACCATGCCTCATGATGCTTCTCATCTCAACGCTCCATGGCCCCTTTCATCACAATGCTCCATGACCACTCTCATCACCATGCCTCATGATGCTTCTCATCTCAACGCTCCATGGCCCCTTTCATCACAATGCTCCATGAACACTGTCATCACAATGTTCCATGACCGTGTCATCACAATGCTCTATGGCCCTTGTCATCACAATGCTGCAGAATTCTTGTCATCACAATGATCCATGACCGTGTCAACACAATGCTCCATGTCCACTGTCATCACAATGCTCCAGAACTCTTCTCATCACAATGTTACATGACCGTGTCATCACAATGCTCCATGGCCCTTGTCAGCACAATGCTGCAGAATTCTTGTCATCACAATGTTCCATGACCGTGTCATCAGAATGCTTCAAGACCCTTGTCATCACAGTTATCCATGACCTTTGTCATCACAATGCTCTATGTCGCTTTTCATCAAAATTCTCAATGACCACTTTAATCACTATGCTCCCTGACCATTTTCTTCACATATCTCTATTGTCATTACAATTTCTCATGGCCTCTTTCTACACAATGCTCCATGATGCCTGTCATCACAATGCTCCATGGCCCCTGTTATCATATTGCTCCATGATCATATTTCTCACAATGCTCCATGCCCTTGTCATCAAAATGCTCCAGAACTCTGTGTCATCATAATGCTCCATGCCAATATCATCAAAATTTCCCATGACACTTGGCATCACAAGGCTCCATGGCTTTTGTCATCACAATGTTCCATGGGCCCTGTCATCACAATGTTCCATGCCCTTGTCATCACAAGGCTCCAGAACTCTTGTCATCATAATTCTCCATGCCAATGTCATCACAATGCCCCATGACACCTATCATCACAATTCGCTATGACCCGTGTCATCACAATACTCGGTGAACCGTGTCATCACAGTGTTCCAAGACATATGCTATCACAATGATCCATGACTACTTTAATCACAATGCTCCAATACACCTGTCATGACAATGCTCCATGGCCCCTGTTATCATATTGTTCCATGATCTCTTTCATCACAATGCTCCATGACCACTCTCATCACCATGCCTCATGACGCCTGTCATCTCAATGCTCCATGGCCCCTTTCATCACAAAGCTCCATGAACCAAGTCATCACAATGTTACCTGCCCTTTTCATCACAATGCTCCATGGGCTCTGTCACCACAGTGCTCCATGCCCTTGTCTTCAAAATGCTCCTGAACACTTGTCATCATAATGCTCCATGCCAATGTCATCAAAATGCCCCATGACACTTGTCATCATAATGCTCCATGGCCTTTATCGTCACAATGCTCCCATGCACTTTTCATCACGATGTTTCACGAAAATTTTCATCACATTGCTCCATGACCATTGTCATCACAATAGTCCATACCTTTGTCAACACAGTGCTGCATAATCCCTGTCATCACATTTCTCCATGACTGCTGTCATCACAATAATCCAGCACAATTTTCATAACAATGCTTCATGCCCCCAGTCATCACAGTGCTCCATGATACCTTTCATCACAATTCCTAGATGATCAATGTCATCACAATGCCCCATGACACCTGTCATCACAATTTTCTATGACCCTTGTCATCACAATACTCGATGAACCATGTCATCACAGTGTTCCAGGACACATGTCATCACAATGACCCATGACTACTTCCATCACAATGCTACAATACATCTGTCATCACAATGCTCCATGGCCCCTGTTATCATATTGCTCCATGATCTCTTTCATCACAATGCTCCATGACCACTGTCATTAACATGCTGCCTAAACTCTGTCATCCCAATATTCCCTGCCCTTTTCATCACAATGCTCCATGGGCCCTGTCATCACAATGCTCCATGCCCTTGTCATCAAAATGCTCCAGAACTCTTGTCATCATAATGGTGCCTGCCAATGTCATCAAAATGCCCCATGACAACTGTCATCACAATGTTCCATGGCCTTTATCGTCTCAATGCCCACAGGCACTTTTCATCACGATGTTCCATGAAAACATTCATCACATTGCTCCATGAACATTGTCATCACAATAGTCCATACCCTTGTCAACACAATGCTGCATAATCACTGTCATCACAATTCTCCATGACTCCTGTCATCACAATAATCCAGGACAATTTTCATAACAATGATTCATGCCCCCAGTCATCACAGTGCTCCATGATACCTTTCATCACAATTCTAGATGACCACAGTCATCACAATGCCCCATGATAGATGTCATCACAATTCACCATGGTCCTTGTCATCACTATGCTCCATGAACCATGTCATCACAAGGTTCCAGGACACTTGTCATCACAATGATCCATGATCACTTTCACCACAGTGCTCCATGAAACCTGTCATCTCAATGCTCCATAGCCTTTGTATTCACAATGCTCCATGGCCCCTGTAATCACAGTGCTCCATCACGCCTTTCATCACAATGATCAAAGACCGCTGTCATCACAATGCCCCATGACGCCTGCCATCACAAAACTCCATGGCCTCTCTTAACAAAAAGCTCCATGATCCCTGTCAGCACAATGTTCCATGACACTTTACCTCACAATGCTCCATGAACCCTGTCATCAAAAAGTTCTCTGCCCATACCATCACAATGCTCCTTGTCCCCTTTAATCACAATGCTCCATGCCCTTTCATCACAATGCTCCAGAATTCTTGTCATCACAATGATCACTGACGATGTCATCACAATGCTCCATGGCCCTTGTCATCACAATGCTCCAGAATTCTTGTCATCACAATGTTCCATGACCGTGTCACCACAATGCTCCATGGCCTTGTCATCACAATGCTCCAGAATTCCTGTCATCACAATGTTCCATGACCATGTCATCACAATGCTACATGACCCTAGTCATCACAGTTCTCCATAACTTTGTCATCACAAGGCTCTATGTCACTTTTCATCACAATTCTCAATGACCACTTTAATCACTATGCTCGCTGACCATTTTCATCACATTTCTCTATTGTCATTACAATTCCCCATGGCCCATTTATTCACAATGCTCCATGATGCCTGTCATCACAATGCTCCATGGCTTTTGTTATCACAATGCTCCAGGACCAGTTTCATCACAATACTCCATCCCCTTTTCATCACGGTGCACAATGAAACCTTTCATTACAATGCTCCATGACACTTGTCATCAAAACGCTGCAGAACTCTTGTCATCATAATGCTCCATGCCAATGTCATCTAAATGCCCCATGACACTTGTCATCACAATGCTCCATGGCCTGCATCGTCTCAATGCTCCCAGGCACTTTTTATCACGATGTTCCATGAAAACGTTCATCACATTGCTAATGACAATTGTCATCACAATAGTCCATACCCTTGTCAACACAATGCTGCATAATCCCTGTCATCACAATTCTCCATGACTCCTGTCATCACAATAATCCAGGACAATTTTCATAACAATGATTCATGCCCCCAGTCATCACAGTGCTCCATGATACCTTTCATCACAATTCCTAGATGATCAATGTCATCACAATGCCCCATGGTGCTTGTCATCACAATGCTCCAGAATTCTTGTCATCACAATGCTCCATGAACCGTGTCATCACAAGGTTCCAGGACACTTGTCATCACAATGATCCATGATCACTTTCATCAGAGTGCTCCATGAACCCTGTCATCTCAATGCTCCATAGCCTTTGTATTCACCATGCTCCATGGCCCCTGTAATCACAGTGCTCCATGACCCGTTTCATCACAATGTTCCAAGACTGCTGTCATCACAATGCCCCATGACGCCTGCCATCACAAATCTCCATGGCCTCACTTACCAAAAAGCTCCAGGATCCCTGTCAGCCCAATGTTCCATGACACTTTTCATCACAATGCTCCATGACACGTGTCATGACAAAGTTCTCTGCCCAAATCATCACAATGCTCCTTGTCCCCTTTAATCACAATGCTCCAGAATTCTTGTCATCGCAATGTTCCTTGACCGTGTCATCACAATGCTCCATGGCCCTTGTCATCACAATGCTCCAGAATTCTCGTCATCACAATGTTCCACGACCGTGTCATCACAAAGCTCCAGGGCACTTGTCAGCACAATGCTCCAGAATTCTTGTCATCACAATGTTCCATGACCATGTCATCACAATGCTCCATGGCCCTGGTCATCACAATGCTCCAGAATTCTTGTCATCACAATGTTCCATGACCGTGTCATCACAATGCTCCATGGCCCTTGTCATGACAATGCTCCAGAATTCTTCTCATCACAATGTTCCATGACCGTGTCATCACAATGCTCCACGGCCACTGTCATCACAATGCACCAGAATTCTTGTCATCACAATGTTCCATGACCGTGTCATCACAATGCTCCATGGCCCTTGTCAGCACAATGCTCCAGAATACTTGTCATCACAATGTTCAATGACCATGTCATCACAATGCTCCGTGGCCCTTGTCATCACAATGAGCCAGAATTCTTCTCATCACAATGTTCCATGACCGTGTCATCACAATGCTCCATGGCCGTGTCATCACAATGCTCCAGAATTCTTGTCATCAAAATGTTCCATGACCGTGTCATCACAATGCTCCATGGCCCTTGTCATCACAATGCTTCAGAATTCTTCTCATCACAATGTTCCATGACCGTGTCATCACAATGCTCCATGGCCCTTGTCAGCACAATGCTCCAGAATACTTGTCATCACAATATTCAATGACCATGTCATCACAATGCTCCATGGCCCTTGTCATCACAATGAGCCAGAATTCTTCTCATCACAATGCTCCATGAACATTGTCATCACAATAGTCCATAACCTTGTCAACACAATGCTGCATAATCCCTGTCATCACAATTCTCCATGACTCCTGTCATCACAATAATCCAGGACAATTTTTATAACAATGATTCATGCCCCCAGTCATCACAGTGCTCCATGATACCTTTCATCACAATTCCTAGATGATCAATGTCATCACAATGCCCCATGGCGCTTGTCATCACAATGCTCCAGAATTCTTGTCATCACAATGCTCCATGAACCGTGTCATCACAAGGTTCCAGGACACTTGTCATCACAATGATCCATGATCACTTTCATCAGAGTGCTCCATGAACCCTGTCATCTCAATGCTCCATAGCCTTTGTATTCACCATGCTCCATGGCCCCTGTAATCACAGTGCTCCATGACCCGTTTCATCACAATGTTCCAAGACTGCTGTCATCACAATGCCCCATGACGCCTGCCATCACAAATCTCCATGGCCTCACTTACCAAAAAGCTCCAGGATCCCTGTCAGCCCAATGTTCCATGACACTTTTCATCACAATGCTCCATGACACGTGTCATGACAAAGTTCTCTGCCCATATCATCACAATGCTCCTTGTCCCCTTTAATCACAATGCTCCAGAATTCTTGTCATCGCAATGTTCCTTGACCGTGTCATCACAATGCTCCATGGCCCTTGTCATCACAATGCTCCAGAATTCTCGTCATCACAATGTTCCACGACCGTGTCATCACAAAGCTCCAGGGCACTTGTCAGCACAATGCTCCAGAATTCTTGTCATCACAATGTTCCATGACCATGTCATCACAATGCTCCATGGCCCTGGTCATCACAATGCTCCAGAATTCTTGTCATCACAATGTTCCATGACCGTGTCATCACAATGCTCCATGGCCCTTGTCATGACAATGCTCCAGAATTCTTCTCATCACAATGTTCCATGACCGTGTCATCACAATGCTCCACGGCCACTGTCATCACAATGCACCAGAATTCTTGTCATCACAATGTTCCATGACCGTGTCATCACAATGCTCCATGGCCCTTGTCAGCACAATGCTCCAGAATACTTGTCATCACAATGTTCAATGACCATGTCATCACAATGCTCCGTGGCCCTTGTCATCACAATGAGCCAGAATTCTTCTCATCACAATGTTCCATGACCGTGTCATCACAATGCTCCATGGCCGTGTCATCACAATGCTCCAGAATTCTTGTCATCAAAATGTTCCATGACCGTGTCATCACAATGCTCCATGGCCCTTGTCATCACAATGCTTCAGAATTCTTCTCATCACAATGTTCCATGACCGTGTCATCACAATGCTCCATGGCCCTTGTCAGCACAATGCTCCAGAATACTTGTCATCACAATGTTCAATGACCATGTCATCACAATGCTCCATGGCCCTTGTCATCACAATGAGCCAGAATTCTTCTCATCACAATGTTCCATGACCGTGTCATCACAATGCTCCATGCCCTTGTCATCAAAATGCTCCAGAAATCTTGTCATCATAATGGTGCCTGCCCATGTCATCAAAATGCCCCATGACAACTGTCATCACAATGCTCCATGGCCTTTATCGTCTCAATGCCCACAGGCACTTTTCATCACGATGTTCCATGAAAACATTCATCACATTGCTCCATGAACATTGTCATCACAATAGTCCATACCCTTGTCAACACAATGCTGCATAATCCCTGTCATCACAATTCTCCATGACTCCTGTCATCACAATAATCCAGGACAATTTTCATAACAATGATTCATGCCCCCAGTCATCACAGTGCTCCATGATACCTTTCATCACAATTCTAGATGACCACTGTCATCACAATGCCCCATGATACATGTCATCACAATTCACCATGGTCCTTGTCATCACTATGCTCCATGAACCATGTCATCACAAGGTTCCAGGACACTTGTCATCACAATGATCCATGATCACTTTCACCACAGTGCTCCATGAAACCTGTCATCTCAATGCTCCATAGCCTTTGTATTCACAATGCTCCATGGCCCCTGTAATCACAGTGCTCCATGACCCCTTTCATCACAATGATCAAAGACCGCTGTCATCACAATGCCCCATGACGCCTGCCATCACAAAACTCCATGGCCTCTCTTAACAAAAAGCTCCATGATCCCTGTCAGCACAATGTTCCATGACACTTTACCTCACAATGCTCCATGAACCCTGTCATCACAAAGTTCTCTGCCCATACCATCACAATGCTCCTTGTCCCCTTTAATCACAATGATCCATGCCCTTTCATCACAATGCTCCAGAATTCTTGTCATCACAATGATCATTGACGATGTCATCACAATGCTCCATGGCCCTTGTCATCACAATGCTCCAGAATTCTTGTCATCACAAAGTTCCATGAACATGTCACCACAATGCTCCATGGCCTTGTCATCACAATGCTCCAGAATTCCTGTCATCACAATGTTCCATGACAATGTCATCACAATGCTACATGACCCTAGTCATCACAGTTCTCCATAACTTTGTCATCACAATGCTCTATGTCACTTTTCATCACAATTCTCAATGACCACTTTAATCACTATGCTCGCTGACCATTTTCATCACATTTCTCTATTGTCATTACAATTCCCCATGGCCCATTTATTCACAATGCTCCATGATGCCTGTCATCACAATGCTCCATGGCTTTTGTTATCACAATGCTCCAGGACCAGTTTCATCACAATACTCCATCCCTTTTTCATCACGGTGCACAATGAAACCTTTCATTACAATGCTCCATGACACTTGTCATCAAAACGCTGCAGAACTCTTGTCATCATAATGCTCCATGCCAATGTCATCTAAATGCCCCATGACACTTGTCATCACAATGCTCCATGGCCTGCATCGTCTCAATGCTCCCAGGCACTTTTTATCACGATGTTCCATGAAAACGTTCATCACATTGCTAATGACAATTGTCATCACAATAGTCCATACCCTTGTCAAAACAATGCTGCATAATCTCTGTCATCACAATTCTCCATGACTGCTGTCATCACAGTAATCCAAGACAATTTTCATAACAATGCTTCATGCCCCCAGTCATCACAGTGCTCCATGATAAATTTCATCACAATTCCTAGATGATCAATGTCATCACAATGCCCCATGACACCTGTCATCACAATTCGCTATGACCCTTGTCATCATAATACTCGAAGAACCGTGTCATCACAGTGTTCCAGGACATATGTCATCACAATGATCCATGACTACTTTCATCACAATGTTCCAATACACCTGTCATCACAATGCTCCATGGCCCCTGTTATCATATTGCTCCATGATCACTTCCATCACAATGCTCCATGACCACTGTCATCAACATGCCTCATGATTGCCTGTCATCTCAATGCTCCATGGCCCCTTTCATCACAATGCTCCATGAACTCAGTCATCACAATGTTCCCTGCCCTTTTCATCACAATGCTCCATGGGCCCTGTCATCACATTGCTCCAGAACTCTTGTCATCATAATGCTCCATGCCAATGTCATCAAAATGCCCCATGACACTTGTCATCACAATGCTCCATGGCCTTTGTCATCACAATGTTCCATGGCCCCTGTCATCACAGTGCTCCATGATACCTTTCATCGCAAATCTAGATGACCACTGTCATCACAATGCCCCATGACAGATGTCATTACAATTCGCCATGGTCCTTGTCATCACAATGCTCCATGAACCGTGTCATCACAAGGTTCCAGGACACTTGTCATCACAATGATCCAAGATCATATTCATCACAGTGCTCCATGAACCCTGTCATCTCAATGCTCCATAGCCTTTGTATTCACAATGCTCCATGGCCCCTGTAATCACAATGCTCCATGACGCCTTTCATCACAATGCTCCAAGACGGCTGTCAACACAATGCCCCATGATGCCTGCCATCACAAATCTCCATGGCCTCTCTTACCAAAGAGCTCCATGATCCCTGTCAGCACAATGTTCCATGACAGTTTTCGTCACAATACTCCATGTCCTGTCTCATCAGAGAGTTCTCTGCCCATATCATCACAATGTTCCTTGTCACCTTTAATCACAATGCTCCATGCCCTTTCATCACAATGCTCCAGAAATCTTGTCATCGCAATGTTCCTTGACCGTGTCATCACAATGCTCCATGAACCTTGTCATCACAATGCTCCAGAATTCTTCTCATCCCAATGTTCCATGACCGTGTCATCACTATGCTCCATGGCCCTTGTCATTACAATGCTCCAGAATTCTTCTCATCCCAATGTTCCATAACCGTGTCTTCACAATGCCCCAATGCCCTTGTCATCACAATGCTCCAGAATTCTTCTCATCACAATGTTCCATGACCGTGTCATCACAGTGCTCCATGGACCTTTTCAGCACAATGCTCCAGAATTCTTGTCAACACAATGTTCCATGACCGTGTTATCACAATGCTCCATGGCTCTTGTCATCACAAAGCTCCAGAATTCTTCTCATCACAATGTTCCATGACCGTGTCATCACAATGCTTCATAACCCTGGTCATCACAGTTCTCCATGACCTTTGTCATCACAATGCTCTATGTCGCTTTTCATCACAATTCTCAATGACCACTTTAATCACTATGCTTGCTGACCATTTTCTTCATATTTCTCTATTGTCATTACAATTCCCCATGGCCCCTTTCTTCACAATGCTACATGATGCCTGTCATCACAATGCTCCATGGCTTTTGTTATCACAATGCTCCAGGACCATGTTCATCACAATTCTCCATCCCCCTTGTCAACACGGTGCAATATGAAACTTTTCATTACAATGCTCCAAGACACTTGTCATCACAATACTCCATGGCCTTTATCGTCACAATGCTCCTACGCACTTTTCATCACGGTGTTCCATGAAAACTTTCATCACATTGCTCCATGACCATTGTCATCACAATAGTCCATACCCTTGTCAACACAATGCTGCATAATCCCTGTCATCACAATTCTCCATGACTGCTGTCATCACAATAATCCAGCACAATTTTCATAACAATGCTTCATGCCCCCAGTCATCACAGTGCTCCATGATACCTTTCATCACAATTCCTAGATGATCAATGTCATCACAATGCCCCATGACACCTGTCATCACAATTTTCTATGACCCTTGTCATCACAATACTCGATGAACCATGTCATCACAGTGTTCCAGGACACATGTCATCACAATGATCCATGACTACTTCCATCACAATGCTACAATACATCTGTCATCACAATGCTCCATGGCCCCTGTTATCATATTGCTCCATGATCTCTTTCATCACAATGCTCCATGACCACTGTCATTAACATGCTGCATAAACTCTGTCATCCCAATATTCCCTGCCCTTTTCATCACAATGCTCCATGGGCCCTGTCATCACAATGCTCCATGCCCTTGTCATCAAAATGCTCCAGAACTCTTGTCATCATAATGGTGCCTGCCAATGTCATCAAAATGCCCCATGACAACTGTCATCACAATGTTCCATGGCCTTTATCGTCTCAATGCCCACAGGCACTTTTCATCACGATGTTCCATGAAAACATTCATCACATTGCTCCATGAACATTGTCATCACAATAGTCCATACCCTTGTCAACACAATGCTGCATAATCACTGTCATCACAATTCTCCATGACTCCTGTCATCACAATAATCCAGGACAATTTTCATAACAATGATTCATGCCCCCAGTCATCACAGTGCTCCATGATACCTTTCATCACAATTCTAGATGACCACAGTCATCACAATGCCCCATGATAGATGTCATCACAATTCACCATGGTCCTTGTCATCACTATGCTCCATGAACCATGTCATCACAAGGTTCCAGGACACTTGTCATCACAATGATCCATGATCACTTTCACCACAGTGCTCCATGAAACCTGTCATCTCAATGCTCCATAGCCTTTGTATTCACAATGCTCCATGGCCCCTGTAATCACAGTGCTCCATCACGCCTTTCATCACAATGATCAAAGACCGCTGTCATCACAATGCCCCATGACGCCTGCCATCACAAAACTCCATGGCCTCTCTTAACAAAAAGCTCCATGATCCCTGTCAGCACAATGTTCCATGACACTTTACCTCACAATGCTCCATGAACCCTGTCATCAAAAAGTTCTCTGCCCATACCATCACAATGCTCCTTGTCCCCTTTAATCACAATGCTCCATGCCCTTTCATCACAATGATCCAGAATTCTTGTCATCACAATGATCACTGACGATGTCATCACAATGCTCCATGGCCCTTTTCATCACAATGCTCCAGAATTCTTGTCATCACAATGTTCCATGACCGTGTCACCACAATGCTCCATGGCCTACTCATCACAATGCTCCAGAATTCCTGTCATCACAATGTTCCATGACCATGTCATCACAATGCTACATGACCCTAGTCATCACAGTTCTCCATAACTTTGTCATCACAAGGCTCTATGTCACTTTTCATCACAATTCTCAATGACCACTTTAATCACTATGCTCGCTGACCATTTTCATCACATTTCTCTATTGTCATTACAATTCCCCATGGCCCATTTATTCACAATGCTCCATGATGCCTGTCATCACAATGCTCCATGGCTTTTGTTATCACAATGCTCCAGGACCAGTTTCATCACAATACTCCATCCCCTTTTCATCACGGTGCACAATGAAACCTTTCATTACAATGCTCCATGACACTTGTCATCAAAACGCTGCAGAACTCTTGTCATCATAATGCTCCATGCCAATGTCATCTAAATGCCCCATGACACTTGTCATCACAATGCTCCATGGCCTGCATCGTCTCAATGCTCCCAGGCACTTTTTATCACGATGTTCCATGAAAACGTTCATCACATTGCTAATGACAATTGTCATCACAATAGTCCATACCCTTGTCAAAACAATGCTGCATAATCTCTGTCATCACAATTCTCCATGACTGCTGTCATCACAGTAATCCAAGACAATTTTCATAACAATGCTTCATGTCCCCAGTCATCACAGTGCTCCATGATAAATTTCATCACAATTCCTAGATGATCAATGTCATCACAATGCCCCATGGCACCTGTCATCACAAGTTGCTATGACCCTTGTCATCACAATACTCGATGAACCGTGGCATCACAGTGTTCCAGGACACATGTCATCACAATGATCCATGACTACTTCCATCACAATGCTCCAATACACCTGTCATCACAATGCTCCATGGCCCCTGTTATCATATTGCTCCATGATCTCTTTCATCACAATGCTCCATGACCACTGTCATCACCAAGCTTCATGACGCCTGTCATCTCAATGATCCATGGCCCCTTTCATCACAATGCTCCATGATCCAGTCATCACAATGTACCCTGCCCTTTTCATCACAAAGCTCCGTGGGCCCTGTCATCACAATGCTCCATGCCCTTGTCATCAAAATGCTCCACAACTCTTGTCATCATAATGCTTCATGCCAATGTCATCAAAATGCCCCATGACAGTTGTCATCACAATGCTCTATGGCCTTTGTCATCACAATGTTCCATGGCCCCTGTCATCACAGTGCTCCATGATACCTTTCCTCGCAAATCTAGATGACCACTGTCATCACAATGCCCCATGACAGATGTCATCACAATTCGCCATAGTCCTTGTCATCACAATGCTCCATGAACCGTGTCATTACAAGGTTCCAGGACACTTGTCATCACAATGATCCAAGATCACATTCATCACAGTGCTCCATGAAACCTGTCATCTCAATCCTTCATAGCCTTTGTATTCACAATGCTCCATGGCCCCTGTAATCACAGTGCTCCATGACCCTTTTCATCACAATGCTCCAAGACCGCTGTCAACACAATGTCCCATGACGCCTGACATCACAAATCTCCATAGCCTCTCTTACCAAAAACCTCCATGATCCCTGTCAGCAGAATGTTCCATGACACTTTTCGTCACAATACTGCATGACCACTGTCATCACAGAGTTCTCTGCCCATATCATCACAATGTCCCTTGTCACCTTTAATCACAATGCTCCATGCCCTTTCATCACAATGCTCCAGAAATCTTTTTCATCGCAATGTTCCTTGACGGTGTCATCACAATGCTCCATGGCCGTCGTCATCACAATGCTCCAGAATTCTTCTCATCACAATGTTCCATGACCGTGTCATCACAATGCTCCATGGCCCTTGTCATCACAATGCTCCGGAATTCTTCTCATCACATTGTTCCATGACGGTGTCATCACAATGCTCCATGGCCCTTTTCAGCACAATGCTCCAGAATTCCTGTCATCACAATGTTCCATGACCGTGTCATCACAATGTTACATGACCCTGGTCATCACAGTTCTCCATGACCTTTGTCATCACAATGCTCTATGTCGCTTTTCATCACAATTCTCAATGACCACTTTAATCACGATGATCGCTTACGATTTTCATCACACTTCTCTATTGTCATTACAATTCCCCATGGCCCCTTTCTTCACAACGCTTCAAGATGCCTGTCATCACAATGCTCCATGGCTTTTGTTATAACAATGCTCCAGGACCAGTTTCATCACAATACTCCATCCCCCTTGTCATCACGGTGCACAATGAAACCTTTCATTACAATGCTCCATGACACTTGTCATCACAATGCTCCATGGCCTTTATCGTCACAATGATCCCAGGCACTTTTCATCACGATGTTCCATGAAAACTTTCATCACATTGCTCCATGATCATTGTCATCAAAATAGTCCATACCCTTGTCAACACAATGCTGCAGAATCCCTGTCATCACAAGTCTCCATGACTGCTGTCATCACAATAATCCAGGACAATTTTCATAACAATGCTTCATGCCCCCAGTCATCACAGTGCTCCATGATACCTTTCATCACAATTCCTAGATGATCAATGTCATCACAATGCCCCATGACACTTGTCATCACAATTCGCTATGACGCTTGTCATCACAATGCTCGATGAACCGTGTCATCACAGTGTTCCAGGACACATGTCATCACAATGCTCCATAGTCCCTGTTATCATATTGCTCCATGATCTCTTTCATCACAATGCTCCATGACCACTGTCATCACCATGCCTCATGACACCTGTCATCTCCATGCTCCATGGCCCCCTTTCATCACAATACTCCATGAACCCAGTCATCACAATGTTCCCTGCCCTTTTCATCACAATGCTCCATGGGCCGTGTCACCACAATGCTCCATACCCTTGTCATCAAAATGCTCCAGAACTCTTGTCATCATAATGCTCCATGCCAATGTCATCAAAATACCCCATGACATTTTTCATCACAATGCTCCGTGACCTTTGTCATCACAATGTTCCATGGCCTTTGTCATCACAATGTTCCAAGGCCCCGTCTTCACAGTGCTCCATGACCTTTGTCATCACAATGCTCCATGGCCTTTGTCATCACAATGTTCCATGGCCCCTGTAATCACAGTGCTCCATGATACCTTTCATCACAATTCTAGATGACCACTCTCATCACAATGCCACATGACACCTGTCATCACAATTCGCCATGGTCCTTGTCATCACAATGCTCCATGAACCGTGTCATCACAAGGTTCCAGGACACTTGTCATCACAATGATCCATGATCACTTTCATCAGAGTGCTCCATGAACCCTGTCATCTCAGTGCTCCATAGCCTTTGTATTCACCATGCTCCATGGCCCCTGTAATCACAGTGCTCCATGACCCGTTTCATCACAATGTTCCAAGACTGCTGTCATCACAATGCCCCATGACGCCTGCCATCACAAATCTCCATGGCCTCACTTACCAAAAAGCTCCAGGATCCCTGTCAGCCCAATGTTCCATGACACTTTTCATCACAATGCTCCATGACACGTGTCATGACAAAGTTCTCTGCCCATATCATCATAATGCTCCTTGTCCCCTTTAATCACAATGCTCCATGCCCTTTCATCACAATGCTCCAAAATTCTTGTCATCGTAATGTTCCTAAACTGTGTCATCACAATGCTCCATGGCCCTTGTCATCACAATGCTCCAGAATTCTTGTCATCACAATGTTCCATGACCGTGTCTTCACAATGCTACATAACCCTGGTCATCACAGTTCTCCATGACCTTTGTCATCACAATGCTCTATGTCGCTTTTCATCACAATTCTCAATGACCACTTTAATCACTATGCTCGCTGACCATTTTCATCACATTTCTCTATTGTCATTACAATTCCCAATGACCCCTGTCTTCACAATGTTCCATGATGCCTGTCATCACAGTGCTCCATGGATTTTGTTATCAAAATGCTCCAGGACTAATTTCATCACAATACTCCATCCCCCTTGTCATCACGGTGCACAATGAAACCTTTCATTACAATGCTCCATGACCACTGTCATCACCATGCACCATGACGCCTGTCACCTCAATGCTCCATGGCCCCTTTCATCACAATGCTCCATGAACCCAGTCATCACAATGTTCCCTGCCCTTTTCATCACAATGCTCCATGGGCCCTGTCACCACAGTGCTCCATGCCCTTTTCATCAAATTGCCCCAGAACACTTTTTATTATAATGCTCCATGCCAATATCCTCAAAATGCCCCATGACACTTTTCATCACAATGCTCCATGGCCTTTATCGTCACAATGATCCCAGGCACTTTTCATCACGATGTTCCATGAAAACTTTCATCACATTGCTCCATGATCATTGTCATCAAAATAGTCCATACCCTTGTCAACACAATGCTGCAGAATCCCTGTCATCACAAGTCTCCATGACTGCTGTCATCACAATAATCCAGGACAATTTTCATAACAATGCTTCATGCCCCCAGTCATCACAGTGCTCCATGATACCTTTCATCACAATTCCTAGATGATCAATGTCATCACAATGCCCCATGACACTTGTCATCACAATTCGCTATGACGCTTGTCATCACAATGCTTGATGAACCGTGTCATCACAGTGTTCCAGGACACATGTCATCACAATGCTCCATAGTCCCTGTTATCATATTGCTCCATGATCTCTTTCATCACAATGCTCCATGACCACTGTCATCACCATGCCTCATGACACCTGTCATCTCCATGCTCCATGGCCCCCTTTCATCACAATACTCCATGAACCCAGTCATCACAATGTTCCCTGCCCTTTTCATCACAATGCTCCATGGGCCGTGTCACCACAATGCTCCATACCCTTGTCATCAAAATGCTCCAGAACTCTTGTCATCATAATGCTCCATGCCAATGTCATCAAAATACCCCATGACATTTTTCATCACAATGCTCCGTGACCTTTGTCATCACAATGTTCCATGGCCTTTGTCATCACAATGTTCCAAGGCCCCGTCTTCACAGTGCTCCATGACCTTTGTCATCACAATGCTCCATGGCCTTTGTCATCACAATGTTCCATGGCCCCTGTAATCACAGTGCTCCATGATACCTTTCATCACAATTCTAGATGACCACTCTCATCACAATGCCACATGACACCTGTCATCACAATTCGCCATGGTCCTTGTCATCACAATGCTCCATGAACCGTGTCATCACAAGGTTCCAGGACACTTGTCATCACAATGATCCATGATCACTTTCATCAGAGTGCTCCATGAACCCTGTCATCTCAGTGCTCCATAGCCTTTGTATTCACCATGCTCCATGGCCCCTGTAATCACAGTGCTCCATGACCCGTTTCATCACAATGTTCCAAGACTGCTGTCATCACAATGCCCCATGACGCCTGCCATCACAAATCTCCATGGCCTCACTTACCAAAAAGCTCCAGGATCCCTGTCAGCCCAATGTTCCATGACACTTTTCATCACAATGCTCCATGACACGTGTCATGACAAAGTTCTCTGCCCATATCATCATAATGCTCCTTGTCCCCTTTAATCACAATGCTCCATGCCCTTTCATCACAATGCTCCAAAATTCTTGTCATCGTAATGTTCCTAAACTGTGTCATCACAATGCTCCATGGCCCTTGTCATCACAATGCTCCAGAATTCTTGTCATCACAATGTTCCATGACCGTGTCTTCACAATGCTACATAACCCTGGTCATCACAGTTCTCCATGACCTTTGTCATCACAATGCTCTATGTCGCTTTTCATCACAATTCTCAATGACCACTTTAATCACTATGCTCGCTGACCATTTTCATCACATTTCTCTATTGTCATTACAATTCCCAATGACCCCTGTCTTCACAATGTTCCATGATGCCTGTCATCACAGTGCTCCATGGATTTTGTTATCAAAATGCTCCAGGACTAATTTCATCACAATACTCCATCCCCCTTGTCATCACGGTGCACAATGAAACCTTTCATTACAATGCTCCATGACCACTGTCATCACCATGCACCATGACGCCTGTCACCTCAATGCTCCATGGCCCCTTTCATCACAATGCTCCATGAACCCAGTCATCACAATGTTCCCTGCCCTTTTCATCACAATGCTCCATGGGCCCTGTCACCACAGTGCTCCATGCCCTTTTCATCAAATTGCCCCAGAACACTTTTTATTATAATGCTCCATGCCAATATCCTCAAAATGCCCCATGACACTTTTCATCACAATGCTCCATGGCCTTTATCGTCACAATGCTCCCAGGCACTTTTCATCACGATGTTCCATGAAAACTTTCATCACATTGCTCCATGACCATTGTCATCAAAATAGTCCATACCCTTGTCAACACAATGCTGCAGAATCCCTGTCATCACAATTCTCCATGACTGCTGTCATCACAATAATCCAGGACAATTTTCATAACAATGCTTCATGCCCCCAGTCATCACAGTGCTCCATGATACCTTTCATCACAATTCCTAGATGATCAATGTCATCACAATGCCCCATGACACTTGTCATCACAATTCGCTATGACGCTTGTCATCACAATACTCGATGAACCGTGTCATCACAGTGTTCCAGGACACATGTCATCACAATGCTCCATAGTCCCTGTTATCATATTGCTCCATGATCTCTTTCATCACAATGCTCCATGACCACTGTCATCACCATGCCTCATGACACCTGTCATCTCCATGCTCCATGGCCCCCTTTCATCACAATACTCCATGAACCCAGTCATCACAATGTTCCCTGCCCTTTTCATCACAATGCTCCATGGGCCCTGTCATCACAGTGCTCCATACCCTTGTCATCAAAATGCTCCAGAACTCTTGTCATCATAATGCTCCATGCCAATGTCATCAAAATACCCCATGACATTTTTCATCACAATGCTCCGTGACCTTTGTCATCACAATGTTCCATGGCCTTTGTCATCACAATGTTCCAAGGCCCCTGTCTTCACAGTGCTCCATGACCTTTGTCATCACAATGCTCCATGGCCTTTGTCATCACAATGTTCCATGGCCCCTGTAATCACAGTGCTCCATGATATCTTTCATCACAATTCTAGATGACCACTCTCATCACAATGCCACATGACACCTGTCATCACAATTCGCCATGGTCCTTGTCATCACAATGCTCCATGAACCGTGTCATCACAAGGTTCCAGGACACTTGTCATCACAATGATCCATGATCACTTTCATCAGAGTGCTCCATGAACCCTGTCATCTCAATGCTCCATAGCCTTTGTATTCACCATGCTCCATGGCCCCTGTAATCACAGTGCCCCATGACCCGTTTCATCACAATGTTCCAAGACTGCTGTCATCACAATGCCCCATGACGCCTGCCATCACAAATCTCCATGGCCTCACTTACCAAAAAGCTCCAGGATCCCTGTCAGCCCAATGTTCCATGACACTTTTCATCACAATGCTCCATGACACGTGTCATGACAAAGTTCTCTGCCCATATCATCACAATGCTCCTTGTCCCCTTTAATCACAATGCTCCAGAATTCTTGTCATCGCAATGTTCCTTGACCGTGTCATCACAATGCTCCATGGCCCTTGTCATCACAATGCTCCAGAATTCTCGTCATCACAATGTTCCACGACCGTGTCATCACAAAGCTCCAGGGCACTTGTCAGCACAATGCTCCAGAATTCTTGTCATCACAATGTTCCATGACCATGTCATCACAATGCTCCATGGCCCTGGTCATCACAATGCTCCAGAATTCTTGTCATCACAATGTTCCATGACCGTGTCATCACAATGCTCCATGGCCCTTGTCATGACAATGCTCCAGAATTCTTCTCATCACAATGTTCCATGACCGTGTCATCACAATGCTCCACGGCCACTGTCATCACAATGCACCGAATTCTTGTCATCACAATGTTCCATGACCGTGTCATCACAATGCTCCATGGCCCTTGTCAGCACAATGCTCCAGAATACTTGTCATCACAATGTTCAATGACCATGTCATCACAATGCTCCATGGCCCTTGTCATCACAATGAGCCAGAATTCTTCTCATCACAATGTTCCATGACCGTGTCATCACAATGCTCCATGGCCGTGTCATCACAATGCTCCAGAATTCTTGTCATCAAAATGTTCCATGACCGTGTCATCACAATGCTCCATGGCCCTTGTCATCACAATGCTTCAGAATTCTTCTCATCACAATGTTCCATGACCGTGTCACCACAATGCTCCATGGCCTACTCATCACAATGCTCCAGAATTCCTGTCATCACATTGTTCCATGACAATGTCATCACAATGCTACATGACCCTAGTCATCACAGTTCTCCATAACTTTGTCATCACAATGCTCTATGTCACTTTTCATCACAATTCTCAATGACCACTTTAATCACTATGCTCGCTGACCATTTTCATCACATTTCTCTATTGTCATTACAATTCCCCATGGCCCATTTATTCACAATGCTCCATGATGCCTGTCATCACAATGCTCCATGGCTTTTGTTATCACAATGCTCCAGGACCAGTTTCATCACAATACTCCATCCCTTTTTCATCACGGTGCACAATGAAACCTTTCATTACAATGCTCCATGACACTTGTCATCAAAACGCTGCAGAACTCTTGTCATCATAATGCTCCATGCCAATGTCATCTAAATGCCCCATGACCCTTGTCATCACAATGCTCCATATTTCTTGTCATCACAATGTTCCATGACCGTGTCATCACAATGCTCCATGGCCTTTGTCATCACAATGTTCCATGGCCCCTGTAATCACAGTGCTCCATGATACCTTTCATCACAATTCTAGATGACCACTCTCATCACAATGCCACATGACACCTGTCATCACAATTCACCATGGTCCTTGTCATCACAATGCTCCATGAACCGTGTCATCACAAGGTTCCAGGACACTTGTCATCACAATGATCCATGATCACTTTCATCAGAGTGCTTCATGAACCCTGTCATCTCAATGCTCCATAGCCTTTGTATTCACCATGCTCCATGGCCCCTGTAATCACAGTGCTCCATGACCCGTTTCATCACAATGTTCCAAGACTGCTGTCATCACAATGCCCCATGACGCCTGCCATCACAAATCTCCATGGCCTCACTTACCAAAAAGCTCCAGGATCCCTGTCAGCCCAATGTTCCATGACACTTTTCATCACAATGCTCCATGACACGTGTCATGACAAAGTTCTCTGCCCATATCATCACAATGCTCCTTGTCCCCTTTAATCACAATGCTCCAGAATTCTTGTCATCGCAATGTTCCTTGACCGTGTCATCACAATGCTCCATGGCCCTTGTCATCACAATGCTCCAGAATTCTCGTCATCACAATGTTCCACGACCATGTCATCACAAAGCTCCAGGGCACTTGTCAGCACAATGCTCCAGAATTCTTGTCATCACAATGTTCCATGACCATGTCATCACAATGCTCCATGGCCCTGGTCATCACAATGCTCCAGAATTCTTGTCATCACAATGTTCCATGACCGTGTCATCACAATGCTCCATGGCCCTTGTCATGACAATGCTCCAGAATTCTTCTCATCACAATGTTCCATGACCGTGTCATCACAATGCTCCACGGCCACTGTCATCACAATGCACCAGAATTCTTGTCATCACAATGTTCCATGACCGTGTCATCACAATGCTCCATGGCCCTTGTCAGCACAATGCTCCAGAATACTTGTCATCACAATGTTCAATGACCATGTCATCACAATGCTCCATGGCCCTTGTCATCACAATGAGCCAGAATTCTTCTCATCACAATGTTCCATGACCGTGTCATCACAATGCTCCATGGCCGTGTCATCACAATGCTCCAGAATTCTTGTCATCAAAATGTTCCATGACCGTGTCATCACAATGCTCCATGGCCCTTGTCATCACCATGCTTCAGAATTCTTCTCATCACAATGTTCCATGACCGTGTCATCACAATGCTCCATGGCCCCTGTCATCACAATGCTCCAGAAATCTTGTCATCACAATGTTCCATGACAGTGTCATCACAATGCTACATGTCCCTGGTCATCACAGTTCTCCATGACCTTTGTCATCACAATGCTCTATGTCGCTTTTCATCACAATTCTCAATGACCATTTTAATCACTATGCTTGCTGACGATTTTCTTCATATTTCTCTATTGTCATTACAATTCCCCATGGCCCCTTTCTTCACAATGCTCCATGATGCCTGACATCATAATGCTCCATGGCTTTTGTTATCACAATGCTCCAGGACTAGTTTCATCACATTACTCCATCCCCCTTGTCATCACGGTGCACAATGTAACCTTTCATTACAATGCTCCATGACACTTGTCACCACAATGCTCCATGTCCTTTATCATCACAATGCTCCCAGGCACTTTTCATCACGATGTTCCATGAAAATTTTCATCACATTGCTCCATGACCATTGTCATCACAATAGTCCATACCCTTGTCAACACAATGCTGCAGAATCCCTGTCATCACAATTCTCCATGACTGCTGTCATCACAATAATCCAGGACAATTTTCATAACAATGCTTCATGCCCCCAGTCATCACAGTGTTCCATGATACCTTTCATCACAATTCCTAGATGATCAATGTCATCACAATGCCCCATGACACCTGTCATCAAATTCGCTATGACCCTTGTCATCACAATACTCGATGAACCGTGTCATCACAGTGTTCCAGGACACATGTCATAACAATGATCCATGACTACTTCCATCACAATGCTCCAATACCCCTGTCATCACAATGCTCCATGGCCCCTGTTTTCATATTGCTCCATGATCTCTTTCATAACAATGCTCCATGACCACTGTCATCACCATGCCTCATGATGCTTCTCATCTCAACGCTCCATGGACCCTTTCATCACAATGCTCCATGACCACTCTCATCACCATGCCTCATGATGCTTCTCATCTCAACGCTCCATGGCCCCTTTCATCACAATGCTCCATGAACACTGTCATCACAATGTTCCATGACCGTGTCATCACAATGCTCCATGGCCCTTGTCATCACAATGCTCCAGAATTCTTGTCATCACAATGTTCCATGACCGTGTCATCACAATGCTCCATGGCCCTTGTCATCACAATGCTCCAGAACTCTTCTCATCACAATGTTACATGACCGTGTCATCACAATGCTCCAGAATTCTTGTCATCACAATGTTCCATGGCCGTGTCATCACAATGCTCCATGGCCCTTGTCATCATAATGCTCCAGAATTCTTGTCATCACAATGTTCCTTGACCATATCATCACAATGCTCCATGGCCCTTGTCAGCACAATGCTCCAGAATTCTTCTCATCACAATGTTCCATGACCGTGTCATCACAATGTTCCATGGCCCTTGTCATCACAATGCTCCAGTACTCTTCTCATCACAATATTCCATGACCGTGTCATCACAATGCTCCATGGCCGTGTCATCACAATGCTCCAGAATTCTTGTCATCAAAATGTTCCATGACCGTGTCATCACAATGCTCCATGGCCCTTGTCAGCACAATGCTCCAGAATACTTCTCATCACAATGTTCAATGACCATGTCATCACAATGCTCCATGGCCCTTGTCATCACAATGAGCCAGAATACTTCTCATCACAATGTTCCATGACCGTGTCATCACAATGCTCCATGCCCTTGTCATCAAAATGCTCCAGAAATCTTGTCATCATAATGGTGCCTGCCCATGTCATCAAAATGCCCCATGACAACTGTCATCACAATGCTCCATGGCCTTTATCGTCTCAATGCCCACAGGCACTTTTCATCACGATGTTCCATGAAAACATTCATCACATTGCTCCATGAACATTGTCATCACAATAGTCCATACCCTTGTCAACACAATGCTGCATAATCCCTGTCATCACAATTCTCCATGACTCCTGTCATCACAATAATCCAGGACAATTTTCATAACAATGATTCATGCCCCCAGTCATCACAGTGCTCCATGATACCTTTCATCACAATTCTAGATGACCACTGTCATCACAATGCCCCATGATACATGTCATCACAATTCACCATGGTCCTTGTCATCACTATGCTCCATGAACCATGTCATCACAAGGTTCCAGGACACTTGTCATCACAATGATCCATGATCACTTTCACCACAGTGCTCCATGAAACCTGTCATCTCAATGCTCCATAGCCTTTGTATTCACAATGCTCCATGGCCCCTGTATTCACAGTGCTCCATGACCCCTTTCATCACAATGATCAAAGACCGCTGTCATCACAATGCCCCATGACGCCTGCCATCACAAAACTCCATGGCCTCTCTTAACAAAAAGCTCCATGATCCCTGTCAGCACAATGTTCCATGACACTTTACCTCACAATGCTCCATGAACCCTGTCATCACAAAGTTCTCTGCCCATACCATCACAATGCTCCTTGTCCCCTTTAATCACAATGATCCATGCCCTTTCATCACAATGCTCCAGAATTCTTGTCATCACAATGATCATTGACGATGTCATCACAATGCTCCATGGCCCTTGTCATCACAATGCTCCAGAATTCTTGTCATCACAAAGTTCCATGAACATGTCACCACAATGCTCCATGGCCTTGTCATCACAATGCTCCAGAATTCCTGTCATCACAATGTTCCATGACAATGTCATCACAATGCTACATGACCCTAGTCATCACAGTTCTCCATAACTTTGTCATCACAATGCTCTATGTCACTTTTCATCACAATTCTCAATGACCACTTTAATCACTATGCTCGCTGACCATTTTCATCACATTTCTCTATTGTCATTACAATTCCCCATGGCCCATTTATTCACAATGCTCCATGATGCCTGTCATCACAATGCTCCATGGCTTTTGTTATCACAATGCTCCAGGACCAGTTTCATCACAATACTCCATCCCTTTTTCATCACGGTGCACAATGAAACCTTTCATTACAATGCTCCATGACACTTGTCATCAAAACGCTGCAGAACTCTTGTCATCATAATGCTCCATGCCAATGTCATCTAAATGCCCCATGACACTTGTCATCACAATGCTCCATGGCCTGCATCGTCTCAATGCTCCCAGGCACTTTTTATCACGATGTTCCATGAAAACGTTCATCACATTGCTAATGACAATTGTCATCACAATAGTCCATACCCTTGTCAAAACAATGCTGCATAATCTCTGTCATCACAATTCTCCATGACTGCTGTCATCACAGTAATCCAAGACAATTTTCATAACAATGCTTCATGCCCCCAGTCATCACAGTGCTCCATGATAAATTTCATCACAATTCCTAGATGATCAATGTCATCACAATGCCCCATGACACCTGTCATCACAATTCGCTATGACCCTTGTCATCATAATACTCGAAGAACCGTGTCATCACAGTGTTCCAGGACATATGTCATCACAATGATCCATGACTACTTTCATCACAATGTTCCAATACACCTGTCATCACAATGCTCCATGGCCCCTGTTATCATATTGCTCCATGATCACTTCCATCACAATGCTCCATGACCACTGTCATCAACATGCCTCATGATTGCCTGTCATCTCAATGCTCCATGGCCCCTTTCATCACAATGCTCCATGAACTCAGTCATCACAATGTTCCCTGCCCTTTTCATCACAATGCTCCATGGGCCCTGTCATCACATTGCTCCAGAACTCTTGTCATCATAATGCTCCATGCCAATGTCATCAAAATGCCCCATGACACTTGTCATCACAATGCTCCATGGCCTTTGTCATCACAATGTTCCATGGCCCCTGTCATCACAGTGCTCCATGATACCTTTCATCGCAAATCTAGATGACCACTGTCATCACAATGCCCCATGACAGATGTCATTACAATTCGCCATGGTCCTTGTCATCACAATGCTCCATGAACCGTGTCATCACAAGGTTCCAGGACACTTGTCATCACAATGATCCAAGATCATATTCATCACAGTGCTCCATGAACCCTGTCATCTCAATGCTCCATAGCCTTTGTATTCACAATGCTCCATGGCCCCTGTAATCACAATGCTCCATGACGCCTTTCATCACAATGCTCCAAGACGGCTGTCAACACAATGCCCCATGATGCCTGCCATCACAAATCTCCATGGCCTCTCTTACCAAAGAGCTCCATGATCCCTGTCAGCACAATGTTCCATGACAGTTTTCGTCACAATACTCCATGTCCTGTCTCATCAGAGAGTTCTCTGCCCATATCATCACAATGTTCCTTGTCACCTTTAATCACAATGCTCCATGCCCTTTCATCACAATGCTCCAGAAATCTTGTCATCGCAATGTTCCTTGACCGTGTCATCACAATGCTCCATGAACCTTGTCATCACAATGCTCCAGAATTCTTCTCATCCCAATGTTCCATGACCGTGTCATCACTATGCTCCATGGCCCTTGTCATTACAATGTTCCAGAATTCTTGTCATCACAATGTTCCATAACCGTGTCTTCACAATGCCCCAATGCCCTTGTCATCACAATGCTCCAGAATTCTTCTCATCACAATGTTCCATGACCGTGTCATCACAGTGCTCCATGGACCTTTTCAGCACAATGCTCCAGAATTCTTGTCAACACAATGTTCCATGACCGTGTTATCACAATGCTCCATGGCTCTTGTCATCACAAAGCTCCAGAATTCTTCTCATCACAATGTTCCATGACCGTGTCATCACAATGCTTCATAACCCTGGTCATCACAGTTCTCCATGACCTTTGTCATCACAATGCTCTATGTCGCTTTTCATCACAATTCTCAATGACCACTTTAATCACTATGCTTGCTGACCATTTTCTTCATATTTCTCTATTGTCATTACAATTCCCCATGGCCCCTTTCTTCACAATGCTACATGATGCCTGTCATCACAATGCTCCATGGCTTTTGTTATCACAATGCTCCAGGACCATGTTCATCACAATTCTCCATCCCCCTTGTCAACACGGTGCAATATGAAACTTTTCATTACAATGCTCCAAGACACTTGTCATCACAATACTCCATGGCCTTTATCGTCACAATGCTCCTACGCACTTTTCATCACGGTGTTCCATGAAAACTTTCATCACATTGCTCCATGACCATTGTCATCACAATAGTCCATACCCTTGTCAACACAATGCTGCATAATCCCTGTCATCACAATTCTCCATGACTGCTGTCATCACAATAATCCAGCACAATTTTCATAACAATGCTTCATGCCCCCAGTCATCACAGTGCTCCATGATACCTTTCATCACAATTCCTAGATGATCAATGTCATCACAATGCCCCATGACACCTGTCATCACAATTTTCTATGACCCTTGTCATCACAATACTCGATGAACCATGTCATCACAGTGTTCCAGGACACATGTCATCACAATGATCCATGACTACTTCCATCACAATGCTACAATACATCTGTCATCACAATGCTCCATGGCCCCTGTTATCATATTGCTCCATGATCTCTTTCATCACAATGCTCCATGACCACTGTCATTAACATGCTGCATAAACTCTGTCATCCCAATATTCCCTGCCCTTTTCATCACAATGCTCCATGGGCCCTGTCATCACAATGCTCCATGCCCTTGTCATCAAAATGCTCCAGAACTCTTGTCATCATAATGGTGCCTGCCAATGTCATCAAAATGCCCCATGACAACTGTCATCACAATGTTCCATGGCCTTTATCGTCTCAATGCCCACAGGCACTTTTCATCACGATGTTCCATGAAAACATTCATCACATTGCTCCATGAACATTGTCATCACAATAGTCCATACCCTTGTCAACACAATGCTGCATAATCCCTGTCATCACAATTCTCCATGACTCCTGTCATCACAATAATCCAGGACAATTTTCATAACAATGATTCATGCCCCCAGTCATCACAGTGCTCCATGATACCTTTCATCACAATTCTAGATGACCACAGTCATCACAATGCCCCATGATAGATGTCATCACAATTCACCATGGTCCTTGTCATCACTATGCTCCATGAACCATGTCATCACAAGGTTCCAGGACACTTGTCATCACAATGATCCATGATCACTTTCACCACAGTGCTCCATGAAACCTGTC